>NC_056726.1:1263659469-1263696969 GCF_019279795.1 Protopterus annectens
ACACATACACACACACACACACACACACACACACACACACACACACACACACACAGACACACATACACACACACACACACACACACACACACACACACACACACACACACACACACACACACACACACACACACACACACATACATACACACACACACACACACACACACACACACACACACACACACACACATACACACATACACACACATACATACACACACACACACACACACACACACACACACACACACACAGACAGTGAGCTTATTAAATTTCAATTCATACTAGGCAAGTCAGAATTTCAGCTTCTGGCTTGTTACCAGTCTCCTTTGATGACCCCACGGGATCATGAAAACTGCCTGGCATTCCTTGAAAATATCACTATGAGAGATGGTTCTCTAATCCTTGACAACATCAACAACCCTTCATAGACTGAAATATTTGCACATCTAATGCTGGGTATACACTATGCTTCTCATATTGAATTAACAATAATTTCCTGGGTTAAGTTGTCTGAAATCCCACCAAGAGAGGTAATATTCTGTACTAAGTTGTCAAAAACTTGACATGGGATGTTCCCTGCCTCTGGCTGTCAACTTGTTAGTTATGGTGGACCACAAATCGGTTACCTTAAACCTCAAAATATCCACACCCTTGCAACCAATGCCACCCTCTTTAGAGGCTTGCAAAAATCTAAACATTTTGCAATTGTACAACAAAATCTTCAAATTTATCAATTAACCCAGTGTATTTTGGATTCGAACAAGAATCCTAATGCTCAGTTAAATAAATGCGTTAACAGGGCAGTCCTCAAATGAACCCAGTACAATGGCAAATTAAACAGTGGTCACTAGACATTATTTTATTTTATTTTATTTATTTATTTAACATTTGTTGACCGGGAATGTCCGACTAGGTTCCACAGAGCCTGTTTTCAGCGGAGGCCCGGGGAGAAATGCTCCAGATGTATGTCTTTGGAATGTGGGAGGAAACCGGAGTACCCGGAGGAAACCCACACGAACACAGGAAGAACATGCAAACTCCACACAGAAGGCACATTAACAAATTATAAAAGGAAGAAACTACTTGCATTACCTTGTAGCCAGAAAATTGTTCTATATCTCACAATTGCAGAGGGCGTCTTATCAAAAAACAAGAGATTTACTGTTTCTACTCTACTCTACCCTGTTTTGATCCTTTGCAGAATGTAATGCATCTTTTGGCATGTATCTCACCAGAGACATCCCCAAAAAAAACTGAAAAAAAATCTTAAGAGTTTCCCAACAAAAAGGATCTCATGCCTCAAAAGTCATAGTTATCAGGAAAGGCTGGACTCGTTATCCTGGTACTCTGTGTCACAAATGTCACTCTTAACCTGTGCCTTGATGTCCATGTCCTCAAAGATCCTATCTCAGACCTCTTTTTTGATGTATCAGATAGCGTAGCCAACATTAGAACAAGAGACCTCAGTTTACATCAGGGAATAAACAAATCTAAATGAGGAGACAGGTTCATTATCCAACACTTTCACTTGCTCCAGAATAGACTCATTTTGCAAGTTAAGCAATGTGACTCCATGTCGGCAGTCTAGCTTAGACAAAAAGATTGGTTTCTTGAAACACTCTCCGGGACTTGCAGACTTTGTCCTCCATGAAAAGATTAGTAGAGGCACCAGGAGGCTACTAGCAAGGCATGTATGGCATCTGGTCAAACTGCCTTGTACTTCCTATAATTCCTCTGACTCCTGTATTGTATTTGATTAAGGCTGTGTCCTACCACACATGCATACAAGACAGTAAAACCTTTCTTATTTAGATAATTTGGGTAAAGTTAAAACTGGCCACCACCTGCAATAATATT
Source organism: Protopterus annectens (assembly GCF_019279795.1). NCBI lineage: Eukaryota > Metazoa > Chordata > Ceratodontiformes > Protopteridae > Protopterus > Protopterus annectens. The sequence goes on from NC_056726.1 coordinate 1,263,661,333, forward strand.
CAGTTATCTTTCCTGTAATGCCTCTTATTTTACCTGTGCAATTTGTACTGCAGTTTGTATTTACATTCTGTATTGTCTAGCACTTTCTTACTACATGAATCATTCTTAAATAAAAGCTTGGATCATTAAATTTTGGATATTTGCTTTAAACCACATTAAAGGTTTGCAGATAATGTAAGCAAGCTGGTTATAAATAAATCATTTTCAGCAACTCCACATTCACATGTTACAATAAAAATTTATGTCCTAGAGGAGTTTTGCTTTGAACTACAAGCAGCTTGTGGAAAAGTCAAGACTCAGATATTGCACACCAGTATTTCATAACTGCACCACAAGAAATAAGTCTGTGTGGGCACAATGGATTAATTTTAATGGAGGACTGAAATAATAGCCTGAAACTCTTAAAATGTCTGTGTGCACATGCATACAGACAAATTAATGTCTCTACCTGTTTTTCTGCTACGTTTTTAATTTCAGCATATTTCATAGTATTTAATATCTAAATGAAAGATTATGCCTCCCTACCACTGCATTCACAGGAAGACTGCAGTATGGAGCCTTGGGGTTAATGTCTTGGCCCTACAACTACAGGATCTGGGATTCATTACAGATTTCCATTTTGGAGTGAGATATATATATATATATATATATATATATATATATATATATATATATATATATATATATATATATACACACATATATATAAATATATATATATATATATATATATATATATATATATAGATTCATAGGTTCATAGATTAGTACTAGGCTATTTGCCCTTGTGGGCCATTTTAAGCCTATCCAAGTACCCCATGTGAGACTCAAACCCTCCACCTTGTGTCTGCAAGGTAAACACCTTAACCATTCTGCCATCTTCCCACCCCCTATATATATATATATATATATATATATATGGGTCTACTGCTTTTAGTCGAATTTCATTTGGTTGAAAATGATTTCAGGCAGCCCACTTCACTGAAACCTCATATGGCTGAAAGCACATTTGGTCGAATTACATTTGGTCAAAAATGGTATTAAGCCCCTACCCCACGGCAGTGTGACCCTGGAGTGAGAATATAAAGTTTGGGGGCTGGGGAGCATAGCCTCCCACAATGGGAGGTGTGGGGGGTGTAGCCCCCCACATTTTGCAACACATTTTTACTTATGTTATATGTTTTAATGTATTTTTAATGGATAAACATATATATATATAATAGTGCATAAACTGCAATTATGTGGCGGGATACGCTCCCCACACCCCCCTAACTTTATATTCTCACTCCAAGGTCGCACTTCAGTGGGACAGGGGCTTAATACCATTTTCGACCAAATTTAATTCAACCAAATGTGCTTTCAGTCAAATGAGGTTTCAGTGAAGTGGGCTGCCTGAAATAATTTTCGACCAAATGAAATTCGACCAAATATAGATCCATATATATATATATATATATATATATATATATATATATATATATATATATATATATATGTGTGTGTGTGTGTGTGTGTGTGTGTGTGTGTGTGTGTGTGTGTGTGTGTGTGTGTGTGCGTGTGTGTGTCGTGTGTGTGTGTATATTTATATATATATATATATATATATATATATATATATACACACACACACACACACACATACACACACACGCACACACACATATACTTTTATCCTTGCCATTGTGGCTGAAATAGGAACTAAAACTGGCTTTAGAGGGATCACTTCAGGAACACCATATAGGTTCATAGGTTGGTACTAGGCTATCGGCCCTACACGCCTAGCCATAGCAATTCCCTGGCTATTTCTTCCCATGTTCACACTTATACATTAAAACAATGAAACAATAAAATGTTACAGGCTGTTCTCTAGTGTTCTGAGAAGTCAGTATCCTGACCCTCAGTATATATCAGAACTGTGTTTGTGTCATTCTCCTGTATAATAACATGTTTATGCTCTTTACTATAACTGTTAATTCTGTCATCACTGCTTTTCTCTACACTGTTCTCTATCAGAAGTCAGCAGCTGGGCAGTGAAATAACCCTAATGTATTCCTCAAAGCAACATTGCAACTACATTGATATATGGAAAGTAGTTATACCTGCTGGAACAGGATTCCCAAATCTGTTAAAAAATGGTATAGTATTACGGTGACTACAGCAGATAGGTCGGTTTGAGTACATGACAAACCCTCTGCTTTCTCTGATGCAGTATGTTAAAACAGAAGTCAAACAAAGCAAGCAGAAGAAAGCAAAACAAGCCATCAATGGTAATCAGTATACAACAATTGATCTTGACTTGAGAGAGCGTTTAAATCTGAGAATATGTTCTAGTAAATCTGCAAATGAATGGACAAAAGTTTCCAAGCCATTTTACAACAAAAATATCTTATCTTTCTTTTTCTCTATAAATTCACTTTGTTCTCCCAGCTTTAGATATCTCCATAAGATACTAGAGTTACTGCCTTTGAAACATAGGGTGTCATATTCAGTCTCTGGACCTGACAAGCATGTTTTAAAGTCTGAAATTTAATTTGCAGACCTTCCTGAGAACATTCCTACTAACAACATTTCCATCTGTAATACCACAGAAAAAGATGAAGTGTAGCTCTGGGAATAAACTACAGACCCTCTAGCCTACGTACGTGGATCTGAATGTGACTACAATGGTTAGCTCGATGTCTGCAACTGAGCAATTTAGGAAGATGTCTCAGTTCCTAAACTCTTAGTAAGCACTATATCTCATATTTTGCTATCCATTCCAGGCAGTTCTGTTCTCCCAAGAGTTGAAGTGTTTTGTCTGCACCCTGTGCTACATTTTAATTCCTGCTGGGAAATAGCCTGAGTTAGCATTACATCATAATGTTAGTATTCATTCTTGCATGTACTTATATCAACTGTGAATTTAACATAAGCTCTGACGGAGCTTGTTCATCATTCCGTTTCAACTTATTACCCCAGCTTGCACTAATACCTAAAGATGGGTATCTCTGTGAATCAATTCACAATAATGTCATAGTATACCTTTTTAAAGCAAAACTTCTAAACCATTAATTCTTTGATTACAACTGTCATTGTACTAAGGACCATGGCTAAACTTCTGACTAGAATTTTGTTCTGAGCACATACTTTCCTATAACATTTTTCTTTACTTTAAATTTTTAATTCAACCGCCTACATTTAAAATGGATTTGTCAATGACAAGGTATTTGTTCATTTTCATTTTTCTATTGCATGTAGTAGTTCGATATATCCTTCCTTAATTTTACATATATTTATTTTGTGTTATTATTCCTGTTTTCAGTCACAAATAAAGTTTGTTCCTCTTGTACGAATGGCTTGAGTCAAGGCTAAAAATTTCTATGCGCAAATCCTTCTGCTTGAAAAAGAAAGAAAGAAATACCCCAAATATCCCTTATCATAATTTTACAGCAAATGCTTTTTTTTTATTTTGGCCACTATAATTTGTGTGCAAGTGTTTCTTAATTCTACTATCTTAACTTCATGTAATGCTTTTAGCTCATGAGCTAACTTTATTAGTTCATACTATCTTCATCAGGCTCAATGAGAATATTCTGCTGAACAAAATTTTCAAGTGTATTTATTCATTTAATGTGTTTTTTCACAACATAAGCTATTCATGCTTCCTTTATGATAATAAAATGATTTCAAGAAAACCTGGAATGGTGTTGCAAAACTGTATTTTGCAGTGTCGCAGTGTACAATATGGTTCCTCCCAGACTATGTTATTGTGATTTTCACTTGGATGTATTTTAACTTTTGATTTCTCAAAATCCTAATGGTCTTTTCTGCTTGAACAATAAACAGCTGAACTGAAACTAATCTGTGTGAGAACCAACATTTTCCTACTTTCCCCCAGTCCCCACCCCACCAATGATTGCATTTCTCCCTGTGATCTTTTTGTCTTTTTTTGTGCTTGTAAATCACATTTCCATAACTGTCCTCTCACACCTGTTTGCACATTTGAAAATAAATTATCAGAAGTCTTTATTTTGGTAAACGAATTAACATTTAACTTTCTAGGCACTGTTATTTACAGTTCTTATCTTTCATTTAAACGCCTATTCATTTTGACGCTGCTTGCACATTTTCAAGTTTGTGTTTTTATTTATATCTGTGAATGTTGTGCATAACAACACATATATCTGAGTAGATGAAAGAAAGATGTGTTCAGATATTTTTGGGAGCAGACATTAAGGGCAATATTTCCATGTGAAGTATTTCATAATAATCCTTGTATATTGTAAAGGAAGAGAGAACAATCAACAATTTCTTGAAATATGCACCCTTTAAAAAGTTTAGAGATATCTTTATTTTAAATATAAAGTAATTTTGTAAGGGCATACCATTGCCAAGATTACTTAATTTAATTTAATTTTAATTTTAGTTATTTATTTGTAAACCAGGTAAGTAAACTGTTCACTAAGACTTAGGCCACAAGAGTAAGAATACAAACTGTACTGATAGATAGATAGATAGATAGATAGATAGATAGATAGATAGATAGATAGATGGTAGATAGATAGATAGATAGATAGATAGATAGATAGATAGATAGATAGATAGATAGATAGATAGATAGATAGATAGATAGATAGATAGATAGATAGTAGATAGATGGTAGATAGATAGATAGATAGATAGATAGATAGATAGATAGATAGATAGATAGATAGATAGATGGTAGATAGGTAGATAGATAGATAGATAGATGGTAGATAGATAGATAGATAGATAGATAGATAGATAGATAGATAGTAGATAGTTAGATAGATAGCAGATAGATAGATAGATAGATAGACAGATGGTAGATAGATAGATAGATAGATAGATAGATAGATAGATAGATAGATAGATAGATAGATAGATAGATAGATAGACAGATGGTAGATAGATAGATAGATAGATAGATAGATAGATAGATAGATAGTAGATAGATAGACAGATAGATGGTAGATAGATAGATAGATGGTAGATAGATAGATATATAGATAGATAGATAGATAGATAGATAGATAGATAGATAGATAGATGGTAGATAGATAGATAGATAGATAGATAGGTAGATGGTAGATAGATAGATAGATAGATAGATAGATAGATATATAGATATATAGATAGATAGATAGTAGATAGATAGATAGATGGTAGATAGATAGATAGATAGATAGATAGATAGATAGATAGATAGATAGATAGATAGATAGATAGATAGATAGATAGATAGATAGATAGATAGATAGATAGATAGATAGTAGATAGATAGATGGTAGATAGATAGATAGATAGATAGATAGATAGATAGATAGATAGATAGATAGATAGATAGATAGATAGATAGATGGTAGATAGATAGATAGATAGATAGATAGATAGATAGATAGATAGATAGACAAAGGCAGCTTAAAGTGGCCAATCAACCTGCATGTTTTTTTTTTTTTTTTTTGTAGGGTGAACACTGGAGGAAATCCATACAAAGAACACAAAAGTTCAATGGAAACAGTGACTGGAGCTCAGGACTGAAGCCCAGATATAGAATCTGTGAGGCTGCAAAGACTGCAACCACTGAGTTATAGTGTTGCTACTTTTTTTTTCTTTTTTTTTGAGATTAGGGACCCTCTTATGAAATTTAGGCCTAATAAAAAATATTTTTCATTATCAAATAATATAATATCTCATTGTAGCCTTTTGAACCTACAATTATCTGCCTTGACTTTTGACATCTACAACTTATGAATCACATATCATTCCCTGGTCAGTCAGATTCTGTGCTGTTATTCCTAATCACTACAGCTGCTTCTTGGGTAAGATTATAAAACCATTAGGCGGTACAATACAGGAGTCTCACTGCTTTCCTCTAATTCTGCTAACAGCAAGTACAAAAACAGCAAATGTGGCAAACAGGGCTGAAGTGCTTATCTTTTCTGCCATCTTCGTGGTATAGACTCATGTCCAGAAACAAAATTAGCTCACCGGATATGTCATTTTATTCTTCTTTCCCCTCCCAGAAAGGAAAACATGATTAATGTGACTGTAGCTGCAGCTTGCAAAGGAAAATATGCTGAAAATACTGCACATGGAAGAAGCTAAGGTACTTTTGCATCTGCAGCTCTTGCAAAAGAAAATATTCTGAAATCACTGCACATGGAAGAAGCTAAAATTTTGCATACCAACATATGCACTGACTGCTAAGAATGCAATAAATATTTAGTGACTTAAAAATCAAATAGTTTATGCAAACTTTATATGCATCCAGAATAATATGAAACTTTTGAAAATGAGCTTCACACTACAGTGATAAATTTATGTCCTCCATTACAAAAAGAGATGCCCATAAATATGTCTATCTATATTGTCAATAGCCATAAAAATATCAAAGCCTGTTTCCAGTGTAATATCATTAAACTAATAACTAGTTTTCAGAGTCATAATGGTAGCAAAATTAACATATTTGTAATGTATTGCTCCTTGGTCTCTAAGACTTTATTCTTACACAGCATGTATGCTGGTGATGCACAGAAGAAGGTTTGTTACTGGTTAACTAGTATCGGCAAACTCAGCAAGAGACATGGAAATGGGGTTGTTTAATGGGCAAAGTAACAGGTTTGTAACATCAAAGGCTGTGTTCTGCATTTGCAGTACTGTACAGATCTTCCTTCTAGGCACTCATTTTGTTATCTTTGTCTACAGACAAAACATGCAAAAAAAAACTAAGATATGCGTGTCTGTAAGTATTTATTTATTTATTGGTAAATGTGTTGCATATTTTAAATTCTTTTAAAAATCACACTTCTACATGTAAGCAGTATTTAATGTGCATGCTGTTAAGTGCTGCTCTCCATTGTTAAAAATGGTAGTCGAATAACTGCAATGTTGAATTTATTTTTCTGTGCTTTATATGAGAACATTTTCGTGTGGATAATTGCATTTAGCCAATAAACAAATAATAAAGAAATTCAGATACATAGTTTTTCACCAGTATTGCAAACCAACTGTGCATGTCATGGGGTAGCTATAAATAACTTCCCCTAGTATGTAGCAATAGCATAAAGCTACCCCATTCATTGGCAACTGCTGCAAAAGTCTGCATGAAAATGATCCTTTTGCAATAATAGTTGTACTGAGCAATATGAACTCTAATACCATAGGTTGCTAAAGCACAGAAAACTGTTGTGCTGATACTCTTATTTATAAGTGTTCTTAGACATGATAATTTCCCCCACATTGCTTTACACATGCATATTACTGGGGTATAAGTCACAGTGTCAGAGACTGGCAGAAATCAATTAACACTCATTAAAGGCAATGATGTTAGGTTACATTTCTATGATTATCCATGTACTTCTGTAGCTAGGTTGCATTCTCCCATATGACTCACAAGACAGGATATATTAATTAGTTTAGTTTTGTAAAAATGTATCTACCCCAAGGCGAAAGCACTATCTGACATCTATAAATCCAACAATTAAGTATAAGGTCACTTCTGTAAGATCCTTGGGTCTGTTTTTTTTTTTTTTTTTTTTTTTTTTACATGCTAGACATTTTGAAAATCTGTCTCACATGTTGTCATGCATTTAAATAGGGATGATCATAATGTGCACTACTCCAAAAGAAATACAGTGCATCAGGAACAGTGTCTGACATATAGACTGCAGTACATGAATCTTGTTGAAACTGTATAATACACTAAAAAAAAAAAAGAAATCTGTAGTATCCCTCGAAGTCTCAGAAAAAGCCCAGTATGCAACCTATACTACACTGCAAAGTTTCTTCTTGGTTTGTATAATATACTGAAACACATGTTCGCCACACACACACACACACACACACACACACACACACACACACACACACACACACACACACACACACACACACACACACATACACATACACACACACACGCACGCACACACACATACACATACACACACACACACACACACACACACACACACACACACACACATACACACACACACACATACATATATCGAGATGCACAGGCACATAAATAGACATACACATAGAGTAGCATGCACATGAATGCATATATACACACATGCATGTGCAAAAATATAGTTATGCAGACACACACACATGCATGCATAACAAATACGTACATACACAGATTTGCTCAAATACTAGCACATAGGATGCCATGTACACAATTACTGCATTGTTGACATAACATTAGACAGAACCCAGTGGATCTCTTGCATATATCATTACCTAAATATATATACTGTTACATTGAATCCCTACATAAACAATGGATTTCCATGCCTCTTTCTAATAATGTTGTGACATCCAGTCCCTAAAACTTACTTCCCTTCCCATGCATTTGTGAAAAGTGAAGCTATCAGCCATTACATTCATAATCATCAACCCCTCTACCTGCAGGTCAGTGTTGCCACCAGCTTTAAATCACTTTTCTGCATGACAATGCTGTCATTTCAATCCCTGGCATGGAAAAATTAAAAAAAAAAGTATAAGGGAGAGATGGAGGAATGAAAGGATACTTTCTATTTTTCTAGATAGGGGCAAAAAGCTGTTTATGCTCCCATATATCACAAATAATTAGCGAATGTTACTCAAACGATGGTGCAACAATCCCAGAAGCTACCTAATATGTATCTTTCAGGAAGCAGTTATTTTGACCTGGAAAATGTATAGACCCAGTCCTAAACTTCTGTAATCAAAATTGTGTTAATAATGGCATTGCAGTGAACATGAACAAATGAGATTTAAATGAATGCTGACTTTAAAGAAAGTTATTAAAGTGTTATGCACTAACGACACCTGCAAAATTGGCTTGCCATCAGTTGTTGGAAAATTCCAGACATGTTTTTGGGCAGAGGATTAAGGCTATAAGTTATTAAAAAATGACATAAGGTTTGATTCCTACACCCTTTGACTACTATGTTACTTTGAGCAAGTCACTTAACCAAACACTCCTCCCATCACCCCTGAAAAGTATCACTTGTATTACATGAGCTTTACCAGTATCCAAATATAAAATAAAAAGTGTGGCACTATAGTACAATTGATGGCTAATTTAATACATGTTTTCTCTGTGCCATGCATGCAACTACCACACCTAAGCCAGGAACATCATTCTTGCATAGAATATCCTAGACTGAATTTCTTGAAGCCAGCTATGCTAAAGGTTAATGCGTAATACACCATTTCAATGTATGACTGAAAGACTACTAAAACATTTTGTAATTGGACAGCAGATATTGACCAGAGACTATAGGGAAGGTAAAATGGTGCATACAGTTTCATGAACTAGATTCCTCATGCCCCATGACTGATTTAGGACATGATACATTCTGGAGACATGCTTGTCACCCAGATCACTAACATATGTGAGGTTTTATGAAGCACCTGCTGAGCACATCAGTGCAATAGAAATGATGGTGAACAGCCACCCAGTCTTAGCTGGGACAAAGGAAACACCAAACTGTACCCCAAAACAAATGTCTGGTCAGACTTCTGTTTACTCGTTTATTTAACATTTGTTTACCAGGAAAGTCAAACTGGGACACAGTCCATTTTCAGCATAGGCCCAGAAGAAAAGCTCCAGATGTATGTCTTTGGAATGTGGGAGGAAGACGGAGCACCCAGAGGAAACCCATGTGAAAGCAGGCAGGGCATGCAGACTTGGCACAGAAGGTGCTCCAGCTGAGAATAAAACCGGAGAACCTTTTGCTGTGAGGTGACATTGTTAACTGCTGCACCATCGCACCACCCATAGTTTCATAGTTACTTGCTAGACATCTGGTCCAGATCTCTGACAAGCCTAGACCAATTTCCCAAGTGCTCCGAGCTAAATGACTATTTTGGAGTCATACAGTAGGCAAATGAAAGCTGACATGCTCAGACCCTACAGTACAGAAAGTAGTTTGTTAACAGCCCACCACGACCTTAGTTCTTATTTATTTATACATTTGTTGACCAGGTAAGTACACTGGGTCAAGAACCCTTTTCAGGCATGACATGGGTCAAATAGGTACCTTGAACATTTATTAACAATATTCTAGGCTGATACATTGAACATCTTAACTCATCATTACTGTAGCATTTAAATATAACTGCCCTAAAGGAGAGGAATATATCTTAATTGAAGAAGAACAGATGACCAACAGTGCTTTCAGATAAAGATAGCTGGTTAGCTTCATACCCTAAGAAGGACAGCTGACCAGACCTTTGAACTCACCTAGGCAGAGACAGTGTTGACAGAAAAGTTTCCAACTCCAAGAAAGAGTTCACGTGATAATGTTGACCACAGAGTGATTGACATTAGAAGTAAAGTAATAGTATCATGAGGTGAAAATGCTTAGGTTATTACTTAACCATCGGAAAGCATGCCTGAAGGGCATACTGAGGTAACTTCAAAACTAGTAGGGTCACAAGCATGCATCCACTACAAAATAAGGAAGTAAATCTACACTGGAGGAGAGCATCATTTCAACTAACTGTGACTATTACTGCTATAAAATAAATATCAAAAAATGCTATAGTCTTTAAAAAGGATTATTAAAAATATTTATGTTCTACTAGAAATCAACATTCTTAATTAAACTGACATAATCTGGTATTCAGTGACAGTGGAACAAAAGACAATGATGCTAACCCCAGCCTGAGAATTAACTGCTCTTAAAGTCATGTTACAAAACATAATATGAAGTAATGGCTTACTTAGGGTCATAGCTATATGCTAGGCTAATGATCACCAGGGCCTTAATAAGCCTAGCCATGCAATCTAACTCAATTATGTCTCTGTGTATCATGAGTATCTACTAGGAGGGGGCATTTTAGTTAATAAGTTTCTAGAGGTTATGTGAGGGGGTATGTTAATTTGGACATTCCTCTCTGCCTCTGTCTATCAGAGCCATGGAGGTTAGACCTGGGGAAAATATCTGCTTTTCCATCTATTGGTCAAAGTTACACTTCAATAGAGTTATGGATGGACTTTGCTTCACTTGTATGGGGAGCCTGTTTCAGAACATGGAGATCCTCTGAGACCCATATCTGTCACCAACATGCCTAATTTATGGCACAAGTAAAATTTAAATCCTTGTATCTAGTGATTCCGATGCTGTTCATTTTGTGGATGTGCAAACTTTGTTCCTTGTATTTTCATCAGAGCTGGATCAGAGGAAGTTTTGCATGCCAGACCTAGATCCCCTCTCAATAACCTAATGGAGACAGAGTAGCTTTAAACTGATCTGTATAGGACAATGGGTTTATAACCTAGATTCTCCTGCTAAGTAACCTTTGTGGGTGTTATAACTGTTGAATATGTCTAGTCAGAGATATGCTGAAGGGGGCATTATACTCAATGATGGGTCAGATAAGGGCTGAATAAACTGGCACTATGACTTTTTTTGACCTAGATGCCATGCCCTTACTTATAATTCTGGCAACATAGTATGATTTTCTTACTGCCTTGGCCATGTGTTGGTCAAAGGCCATATTACTGTCTACATATGCTCCCAGATCCCAGACAACTAGGTCAGCTCTTAGGGCTGTTTTATAGATGGAATAGTTAGCCTGGGTAGTAGTTTTTCAAAAGGCATTATGATGCATTTCTTTGCAATGAGTTTCAGTCCATCATTTGTCTGTGTTAGACAATATTGTAAGATGTTTATGCCATGGGGAAATCTACGATAGCTCCCAATTTGTAGTCATCTGTGAACTCGGTCAGCCAAAGGCCCTTGCCATTAGCCTCTACCTCCGAGGAGTAGATGCCAAATAGGAGCAGTCCCAACACAGATCTCTTTGTTACCCCGCTGATGATCAGTCTCTTACTGGAGGTGGCATCACCAATTCTGACTTCTTTGGTCATGCCTATGTGTGTGCCAGCAACCTAGTGAGTTGTGCAGGGGTTTATTCCCAGTTTAGTTAGTTTGATAACTATACTTGAGTGGGATATTGTATCAAATGCCTTAGCCAGGTCCAGGTAGGCGGTATGCACCATTTTCCCCTAAAAAATGTTAGGCTATCAGTCTTCAAACTATTAGAAACCTAGCCAATAATCAGAGGTTAGAATCAAACTTTGTACCTCATATTTGTGAGATAAAGATCTTAACCACTACAGAAACACTGCCTCCCTAGTGCTTAAAACATTCTCTTTTCCTTAACTCAAAGTACAAAATGAAAGGCCTATAAGATAGGCCCTATAACTTATGTGTGCATATATAAGCCAGGTGATCCTGTTGTATGAGTATGGCAGTACATAAACTTGTTTGATGTTAGGCCTGTGGACTGTATATGCTATCTTGGTACTGTCAAAATATGTAACATATTTATAGGATTATAGGTGTATACTAATAACCACTGGGGCCTTTGAAAGCCTAACCAAGCATCCGAATTGTATCTCACAAGTTTAATGCCTTAGAAGTTATTTTAAGGGGTATTTGTAAGCTACAGCAAGACTCACAGGCTGCCTCCATCCATCAGAGACATAGGTGCAAGACACGGGTTAAATTTCCAGTTTATTAATTCATGGGCCAAACATACTGCAATGTATAGCCTAGCAAGAATTTAACCTTGTGTGTGACTGAATAGTCACTAACATTTTGTAAAATTAGTTCAGGGTGTGCTGATAGATGGGTCCCTGTCCCAGTTCAGCACTAATTTCATCTGACATATCATGTAAAATAAAGAATGTTACCACTTTTGTAAATTTTGCCCTTTTCTGGTAGGTGTCAACAATTTGTTTCCTTTACTAAGTCAGACACAAGGGCTTTGGCTAGTCTAGTGGCAGTAGCTTAAACCAACATACCCAACACACTAGTTATAGGTGACTCTATAGTCAGGCACACTGATGTCCCACTCACCAGGCTAAACAAGGAGAAGGTTACTGTCAGCTGACTTTCGGGTACCAGGATCCGCCACATAACCCACACATTCAGGTCACTCCCCAACAAGTACAAATATGACTCTGTCATTGTCCATGATGGTGTGAATGACCTGAGACGTACTTCCCTGGACTACATGAAAAGAGACATGGAAAAGCTCTCTGATCTTGTAGCCCAGGCAGGTATGAACCTAGCCCTGAGAAGCATCCTGCCATCGCACAGAATGATACCGCACTACAAGGACAAAATTATTGACTTCAACAAATGGCTAAGCTTCTGGTGTCATTCTAAGGGGATCCAGTATCTATCTGCCTCAGATGACATGGTCGACAGACCATGATGCTTTGCCAGAGATGGCCTGCACCTGTCACCCACGGGATTCTGGATACTTGCTAAGTCTCTTGCCGCCCCTATAGTGCCTTTTTTAGGCAAGGTTCAAATGACAAATTCGCCACCATAACAGGAACAGGCAAGCAAAAACTGAGGGTAATGCTACTCAATGCTAGAAGTCTAAATCTCAAAATGCACTCACTCGAGGCACTCCTTAAAATGGAGAACATCGATATCTGAGCAGTGACTGAGACCTGGTTCAAGGCTCTAGAGACCACCCCTGTATTACCAGACTATAACTCATACAACACTTTTCGACCATCTAACCTGGACCAGAACACCAAAGGTGGAGGTGTGTCCATATTCATTAAGGATATCCACACCTCCAGGCTAGTTGCACAGCATAATGCATCCGAGGTTATCCAAGTTACCAAAGCCGTAGATGAGAGTAAGGTGGTTCACACAGCCTACCTTGACCTCACCAAGGCTTTCAGCATCATCCACCATTCTGGAATTATAGCTAAACTCACTAAACTAGATATAAATCCCTACATCACAAGATGGGTTGCCAACTGGCTCACTGACAGAACCCACACTGTAAAAGTTGCAGACTCAAAATCTGACTTCAAACCAGTGACAAGTGAAGTACCACAGGGTTCAGTCCTGGGACCTCTCCTGTTTAGTATCTACTTCTCTGAAGTAGAGGCTAACACAGAAGGCATCTGGCTAATGAAGTTCACAGATGACTGCAAACTAGGAGCCATAGTTGAGTTCCCAAATGATGTGGACGTCCTACAGAAGGGCCTCACTGAGACAGATGCCTGGAGTCAGAGGCATCGCCTCAATCTCAATGCCAAAAAGTGTATTGTCATCCCCTTTGGTAAAAACTCTGTACCCATGAACTACCACAAAAATGGCAGTCTTCTTAATGCCGAATGTGTGATAAGAGACCTTGGGACCCAGGTGGACAGTAGTCTGTCCTTTGATAATCACATCACCACAGTAGTCAAGAAATCCTTCTATGTGGCACACTTCATCACAAAAGGGTTCTCATCCAGGAAAAAAGAGGCAATTGTTCCCCTCTACCCGGCACTCATTAAACCCATTTTAGAGTACAACGCCCCTTTTGGAATGTACCTCACAAGACATCTGCAGCAGCTGGAAAGGCCACAGAAGTACCTCACAAAGAGGATTACTGGCCTCAAACAGATGCCTGTCTCAAAAAAACACCAGCTTTACTCTGTAGCATATCACCTACTCTGAGGAGATCTCTGCCTAACATATAAAGCTATGTTAAACCCAGAGCTGTTGGACATGCTACATCTAAAGAAATCCCAATCCTTCCGAGCTACACACTCTAGAGACCTAAACCTTGTCACCATAATAAAGAGGACATGCTGGAGGGATAGATTCCTGTCCCGGATACTTCCTATACTCTGGAACAAGCTACCCATCTATGTCAAGCAAAGTTCCTCATTGGCACTGTTCAAGAAAAATCTTGATGAGTGGATGGGAAATAGGAAGACACCCCGGGGATCACTTCTGTGGCTCTGATTGACAGGGGCACAGGAAATTAACTTTCTTGGGTGGCGTAAGCCAGAGAACCGTGTTGCCTAGACTTACTTAGGCCCTTGGGCCAATAGCCTAGTACCTACCTATGAACCAGTACCAGATTCTGTAGCGTTAATTGTTGATACATGGAAGCATGTTCTAAATCTGAAGCCAGTTAAATGACTCAAATATGGATGTAATCAGAATTAAAATCATGGTGAGCAAAATGCTACTGTAATGAAATACCTTGTTGTCAATTATGGCAAAATGAATTGTGCAATTATCAAATAGTATAGAACATATATTTTTTGAGTTTGCCATGGTTATGTGATCATGAAATTAGCATACAAAAGTAAAAGACTGTAGAAAGCAAATCCCACATAGAGTGCAAATGAAGGCACTTTTGTGGTTCTCTTCACCTATCCTTCCTTCATTTTTGAAATACTTGTTAGAGGCAATGATTTTATTCGCTGTGTGTGTGTGTGTGTGTGTGTGTGTGTGTGTGTGTGTGTGTGTGTGTGTGTGTGTGTGTGTGTGTGTGTATTTGTGTGTGTGTACCTGTTTGTGAATGTGTGAATGCGTGTGTATGTGCATGGGCATGTGTGTGTAACTGTCCATCCATCTATCTTTCTGTTTTGTTGACTGTGGGTATTCCTTCTACTCAGAAGTTTTTTACAGTGGTTTTCAGTATCATTTTTTTGATTTGCAGGGACTCGATGAACTGGGTGTGGTTTTGGTAACATATTCAAAATATTATACTAACCAGAAGTACTTTTTCCTGCCCTCTTACCTTATGCTTTCTTGTATACCATATAATCTAAAGGCTAAAGTGTTAGATATGAAAGTATGTTTCAAGTAAACACCATGTTTCAGCATTCATCATCATTAATGAGAAATGGTCATCTCTGTCATTCTCAGGGTACGACCCATGTAACAAACTAACAAACAAGTGTCCACACCATCATTCTTTTTGCCATTTACATGCCACATTCCCTCCCCTTCTGTTTAAATACTGGGCAGTTCTGTTCACACTTACCAGCTGAAACAGCTGTAAGTGTTAAAACTTCTGTGGTTATAACTTCCTGAGATTTCTTTTAAGTAAATAACATGATGACAAATGGAGAAGAAGTCACAGTTTGTGTCTTTAGAGCACAGGGAAAAACATTGTGTGTGCAAATTTTAGAAGAAGAATGTGAACATGGCTGTCAGGTTTTGTAGACATTATCCATTTTCATTAAGTGAATAAGTATTGTGACAACTTCAGATGGCCAGTTTTATAAACCTTTGCACAAAGTACACAGATGGTAAGCATGCAGCAGTGTGCTATCATAGCATCATTGCAATTATCCCTGTGATTATATATGCATGCATGCAGGAATTAATAAATTATAAAAGTCAGTTGTAGGACTTAGGGACATTGTACAACCAGACGTAAACGTAAGCATTGCTAAAAAGGAATAAAATAACACACAACAAGCGAAAGTGGAGGAAGGAAAAAAGGGAAAAGTGGGGACCAGTATGCGGGAATCAGAGATAAGACAAGAAAAATAAGAGGTCACAGAAATAATCCATAACACACTAAAAATGTTGACAGTGACTGCCAAGGACACTGAAAAATTGCTGAAGAACCTTTCTACAATTTCTACAAATTTCAAAATTCACTTGTAATAGGAAGTTTGTCAGGGTTTATTTTATAAATTTATTTATGTGTTAAATTGTAAAAAAATTAACATTTTAAGCACACTATTCAGTTACACTATACAATCTATTTCATGTACTTCATTCAGGTCATGTTCAAAAATTGTCTGTTTACTAGCTCACCCATGTGGTTAACAAATAAATCTAAATTAATATGCCAATAGCTGAACACATAATCTTGTATTTGACCAGAATATTACAGATGGTTGATATGCAACAGTCTAGGAAGATTCTTCCTGTACATGACCCACTTTGTGGTTTATACATTTGGAGTTGACCCCTTCTTTGCAGCTTAGTTGTAAATTTTTTAACCTGCAGTTTAGCATTGTCTCAGGGGTGCTGCTTAACTTCCCTGAGGTACAGCGACTTAGGAGAATGTTGTATGAATTAAGGGGTGCAGTGGGTTTTTTCAGTGGAAGGAAGGTATAGCAGTGAATGCCTCCACAGAAAATATTTGTATTTTTTTTTTCATGTTCAATTGCAAACAAATGGTCTGCAAGACCTGTTGTATTATATCCAATTTGTTAACTGATTCAAAATCCATTTGCAAATGTGTGATTACACATATATATAGTCTATACTTATATTCGATCTTATACAAGTTATACCAATTTGGACTATAAAAGCACATTTTAATTATACCAAAATAAAAGCAGTATAAGTCAGAAGAGTGCCCAATATCTTAATTCATCTTTAAAATTGAACTAATCAGAAAATTGCATCCAGGGATGATGCATTGTACAAATATTTTAATTGAGAAAAGAATTATGACACCATTATGTGAGCCTTTTTGACTAAAACCCAAATGTTCTGCTGCAAATGGGAAGAAACAGTGTATATTTTTTTTGCAGCTGTCTACTTACAAATATAGAGAAAAACATACATTTTCGAAAAAAATAGAATGCATATGCAATATATATATATATATATATATATATATATATATATATATATATATATATATATATATGTTTGTGTGTGTGTGTATGTATGTATGTATGTGTGTATATATATATATATATATATATATATATATATATATATATATATATATATATGTATGCATGTATAGATGCAAATAAACCTATGTATAGATGCAAACACACCTGTTTAGTTAGATCAAGTAAACACATTTCATACACAAAAGACCTTCTAACTACCATAGCAAATACATAAAAGCAGAGCATAATAAAACATACTGAGTAAATACATGTGCTTCACACAATCACACCCATGCAGCAGTCATTTCACCTTGGAGTACATTTAAATTTTCACCTACATTTCTTTAATCCTAAAATAAACATGCCATGACATTCTAAGTCAACTTCATCCATAGCAGGCTTTAGGCACAAGCAAACCCTGCAGGAGGACCCTGGTCTTGTGGTTCCACAACCATGGCAAGTTATGCTATTTTGTTTTTTGATAGATTTTTGCCAAACACACAACAGCAGTCTTGTGTACTTAACAACCCAGGTGGGTACTAATAACTCTTAGGATGAAGCACCCTAAGGACTGGCACCACTTCTTCTTCTTTAAAATGCGAAGATATCTCCCATTGTAGTAACGGCGTTTTGTCAAGTTACAGGCCTTGTAGTTTTACTAAATGTTTTACCACTGACATAGTCCCCCTTGACTTAGTTAAATCCTGCTGTAGGCATTTTTAACTAAATGTGAATTTAGCACGTGGGATACCAGCAGCTGTGCGGCCCTCCTTAATCATGCTTGACTGTAACTGTCAATTTGCTTACTCAGGAATATTGGGCAAATCCAAAAATAATGGCAGAACAAAGGATGAAAACATAGCTCTCAACTGTACAAATTTTTGCCGAATGTCCTGATTTTTGCCTCATATTTTTGGTCTGTTCCTCATAAAATTTGTGATTTTCTTGATTTTTGTGGCAAATCAGTGAGGACTAAATTCACTAAATAATGACAAGTCATTTGAATTTCAGACTCCATATCCTTTACAAAATGTATGGTAACAAGACCTTTTATTCTATCAACTTTCTAAGTTTATAAGAGCAATATTTAAAATTTGTCCCTATTTTGGGGACTTTGTACTCCCATTATTTTTGACTTTCTCCAGATTTTTTGTGCTAAGAGTTTGAGAGCTATAGATCAAAATTACGAACACTTTTTAAATATTATTCTAGTTCACTTTAATATAAAAATTAGTAGCATTACATGTTTTGCATCAACATGCATTTTGGACAATAAGAAGAATGAAGCTCTAATCTAACATTGATTGCCTGTAATCCTGAAAGATTTAACAGCAAAACTAAATTTTTATGAGGAGCAGAGTAAAAATATATTCTAAAATCAGGGACTTTCTGTGAAATCAGGGACAGTGTCAGGTATACACTACTTCCTATTGAGGCAAATAAAAATGGCTTAATCTCTCTGTTGTTTGATGACTGCTAAACAACAGTCACGCATCTGGTGTGGCAGTCCTAGTGTTGTACAACATTTTGTTATTCGCTATCAGTGTAAAACTAGTATTGCTATGGCTTATTCATGTGCATGGATGACTTAAGTGTAACAATAACAACCTGGCTAAAATTTCTATCACTTTCAAGCAGAAAGATTATCATTGCCATTATGAGTATGTGTGGGGGGAAGGTCACATGGTTACAGCATATTTAATAATAATAAGTTGACCATAATTGCTTTCACTTACCATCACAAACATAGACCTTACACATGATAGGTGTGGTTTGGCAGGAGGAGTATATGTGTGAAAACAACTGCCCGTTGCCACTGTGGTATAGTGAGCAGCATTACCATTTCACCGTGCTTTGCTCTGGTTGAGTTTGTGACTGTGGCTTTTTCTGTGTGGAGTCTGCATGCCCTCCCTGTCTCTGTGTGTGTTTTGCTATGTGCTCTGGTTTCCTCCAGCAGCTCAAATACATGCAGAAGGTGAATTGGCATTCCTCCAGTTTCCCTGAAGGTGAACGTGCAGTGTGTGTGTGTGTGTGTGTGTGTGTGTGTGTGTGTGTGTGTGTGTGTGTGTGTGTGTGTGTGTGTGTGTGTGTGTGTGCACACGCGTGTGTGTGTGTGTGTGTGTGTGTGTGTGTGTGTGTGTGTGTGTGTGTGTGTGTGTGTGTGTGTGTGTGTATATGTAAATTATCATAGATTTTTATCTTTGCATACACAATAATGCCAGTCCAATGCATAACCCTTCTGGGTAGCAGTAAATCATGCAGCTAACAACTAATTGTATTTCAAACATAAGGTATAAACGATATCACAGAACATTTAGACCTTTAAAGCTTCTACAGGTGTAGTGGCCCCCAAACCCAAGACTGTATAAATGTATTTTTGACAAGGGCTTAGTAGTGGTCACTGCCCTCAACCATAGCCATTCTAAAATCAGCCCTTCTCAGAGGTGTGTACAGAAAGCTGTTGTAGCTTGTGTTGGGGGGGGGGGCTGGAAATGTGGTCATTGCTTCTTTAATTTTCATCACAATCTTGCTTCAAAGATGTGCAGAGGAGGACATTATAGCTTATGTTAGGGCTGGGGACAGTCTGGTCATTGTTTATTTTACTTTTCTCACAAACCTCAGAGGTGTACAAAAAAGGTTAGTATAGTTTAAGTAGGAGCAGTATACTGTCTAGGAGCAAAACACATTGAAATACATTACTATGATCATTACTTTTTCACATTCCTCACAATCACACATTACACACATATAAAGGTGGCTGCCTTTGTGGGGTAATGGTGAAGAAGCATGCTCTGTATATGTATAGCACCAGTCACTTGACATACATGACTGTGGCCATTTGAACCACTGTATTTATCCCAGTCTAATACAAAAGGGTTGCACAGAAAGTGTAAGTCTTTTTTTTTTTTGGGGGGGGGGGGCATCAGGAAGTATTCTTAGAAAAGATTTATGCATCCTCTCAAATATTTGTCTTATTAGTTTATTGTGAGCTACTGTTTTTTCAGCTTTGAACATTAAGCCTTGGGCGCAGCTTTAGTATTCCTTGAAAGGAAAAAAAAAAAGCTGAGATTTTTTTCTTACTTGTGAT
Source organism: Protopterus annectens (assembly GCF_019279795.1). Lineage (NCBI taxonomy): Eukaryota > Metazoa > Chordata > Ceratodontiformes > Protopteridae > Protopterus > Protopterus annectens. The sequence continues at coordinate 1,263,681,828 of NC_056726.1, forward strand.
TTTTGTTCGGGCCACCACTGGACCAAAAGGTTGGAAAAATTCTCTAAAATGCACCTCAGAACATCTATAACTCTATGAACTTGTCCCATAGAACCTCAGATTAATTTAGTCATTTCCTGCACAGTTATTACTGTGATGGCTTGGCTAGGTACGGTGTGTTGAAAAGATGCAAACTAAAAACAAAAGTTGGACAACAACACTGAATCTCTTTCCTTAATCATAATTTTTGCTCAGTGCCATTACTGGATGAAAATGTGCAAAAATAACTTTAAAATGCTCTTCAAAGCATATAGAAATACATGGTTGCTTGCAAAAAGTAAAAAAAAAAAAATAAGTCAAACTGTGAGAAAAGGAAGAAAAAAGTAAAGTGCATGGTGTGAGAAACACAGTGTAGTGGAAAACAAGAGATACCACTTCAGGATGTGAGCTAGGGGGGTTAAAGAGTATGCAATGGAAAGCACCGTGGACTCACCACTTTGCCTAGGGTATCATTTCACCTAAGAGCAGCCTTGTATAGAAGGTTATTGTAATACATCATTATACCAAGTAAATGTCAGTAGCTGTGCATGTCCATTTGTGAGATGGGCCAACATAGTGTGGTGCACAGGTCCATTGTAATGTAAGAGCATTGTAGCCACAGGTCAGTCTGTGTATAATACTTGTAAAACTCTGCAGCATGAGCCAAAAGGTTGAGTAGGAGTGGTGGCAATGGCAGGGTGATACTTAGACTCGAAGTGTCAAAGTGTCAGGGAGTTGCCATCTTGACACTTACTGGGGGATCCAAAATGCTAACACCAACCCTGACTTCATCCAGTGTAATAGATACCCACAAGACACACTCACACAACAACTGTTCAGTGTTCAGATGAAAGCTATGGACTGGTTCAGCTCACATTCTATCACATAATATTGCCCATCTCCAATTACCACATCCAGTCAATAGCTCAGCACATTTCAGCAACACTGAGAGATTAAACCTGAACATTATGGCCAGGATTCTCACAAATTAGCTTGCTCCTCTGTGCAGTTGGAAAGTCTATGCTGCAGAGCACCTGCTACCTGCATGGTAGTTCAGTTATGAGCTGGAACAATTGAAACACTCACAGGCACTGACCTCCCCATCCCAGGATACACACACACACACATACACACACACACACACACACACACACACACACACACACACACACACACACACACACACACACACACACACACAGTGACATATTAACATACTTATTTATGCACTCCCATTCACCACAGCATTACTTACCTCCATCAGCTATCTTTTGAAGGTGATTTGACTCCAATTTACCTGCACAAGCCTCCTATCACTGAAAGCCATAAATGTATACCACAAAAATGCTACACCTAACACCTTTGGAACCCCATCCTACCTTGTAATTACATAGTTTAAGTGTCTGTGAATTCCCCACTATGCATATACTGTGACTTGACAGTGAGCTGGGAATGTCATATATACACAGATACCTCCAAAGGATTACCACATTTGCACTGAGCATGCCGGACCTCCACCTCCTATGGTAAACAGTGACAATCCCAACCAGTGATAGAAGTCTATGTATCCGAATTGTATTGTGGAGTCTACAACACTGATTCTGCTCATTTTCAATATTTCACAAACAACTATTTACTGATTTTATTTATTTTACATTTGTTGACCGGGTTAGTCTGACTGGGCTGAGTGACCCATTTTCAGCAGAGACCCAGGGAGAAAAGCTCCACAATAGAATACAATTATTAAGCAGAGAAAATTATACAATAAGCAAACTCATTGTTATACAGTATATACATACAAAGTGAGAATAGTTCTACATGAGTGTTTGGCATGGAAGTTGTGACAAGAGTAGACATAATTCTAGTGCCACAAATACGTTATAGATAATCAGCAATTTATCAATTTTATCAGGTTTCTAAGTTCTTCGTGTTTTTGTAAATATATAGGGAGCTTCGTCTTTGTCCACAATTTCCACAACCTGTCTCTATTTTTCATAAGGGTATGGGTCGATTTGTTAACCAAGGAGATATTAGATGTGATCCTGACAGTGCGGAGAGGAGTGAGAGAGTTCAGGACATTTAAGAAGGTAATGTTAAATGAATGTACAGCTTCATCAAGGCGGAGAAAGTTTAGATGTGACCAGTTTATTCTAGAGAGATGGTCTTTGAAGGTCACAGGGCAGAAGGTGGAAAGTTTACAGAAGGTGATGTATTTACGGGGCCCAATGAAGTGAGGGGTATATCTGACAACTCTAACAGGGGGGGTGATCAATAAGGGAGTTGAACAAAGTCTCAGGATTATGGTATTTGTGGGGGTGGGAGACTAAAGTCCAATCTAGAAGAGAGCTAGGGAGATGAGATTTGTTGGTATGAGTGGGTGAAGTGTTTAGTTGCACAAAGCCATGCAAGTTGATGAATGAAGTAGTGTTCGGTGCTTGTAGAGTAAGCCAGCCAATATTTACATCTCTGAGAAGGATGGTTTCATTATGAATGTTTTGGGAGAGGTGGGAGAGAATGTTTTCAAGGATAGTAATGTTGTCTTCGGGGGGAATATAAATAGCTACAAGTTTGCCATTTAGACTTTAGCAGGAGAGAAGGAGGGAGTAGCTTTGTTTGGGCTACAGGGAGTAAGATAGTCAGAATAGACAATGGCCACTCCACCATCTTTTTTCTTTTGTCTATCAAGTCTAAGGCTGTTGTATCCAGGTGGGAGGATATCACTATCTTGGTTGTGTGGTTTTAGCCCTTTTTCCATCAGGGTGATTATATCTGGGGTATAGTTAGCCATCCAGGCATGGAAATCACTTATTTTGTTAAGAACACTTTTAAGATTCAGAGGGTAGAAGGATACCTGTTTTCTTCTAGGAGTAGGGTTGGGGGTTAATGTTATCAACTGGGGAGGTGGGGCTAGGGCCAGGGTTAGGATAAATATCCCCTGACAGAAGTAGAAATCTTTGAAGTAGGAAGTGATTTGATTAGGACGTGCTTTATTTTTTCATCTAGTGTGGTAGGATGGAAAGGAGTACCCCTATGTGGCTAAACTTCATGGTTCACCATTGAAACCAACTATTAGTCTCCCAACATTGCATTTCAATAATAACCTTAAACCAGATAAAACTGAAGCATATGTAGCAAGAGTATTATTAGGTAAGAACACTGATTAATTAAATACTGGATTATTCTATAAAGAAAATGTGTTATGTTTTGATCATTACACATGCACCATGGACAACTGACTTCCCACAGGAACATCTTATTGGCTCATGACATCGATATGCAAATCAAAAGCCAGTAGTTGAGATGCAATACAAAGCTACACTGTCACCAACCCTCAGTGTCATCAGACAGTCTTGGATTGTTGGAGGCCCATTTCCACTGCATACATTCTTCTGATGGCATGCTGCTGCAGCATGCTCCAAAGACCTGCTGCAAGATATCTGCAGTCTATGCTATTCTGCACAACGTGGTGGTGTGCAGACAGCTAGAGCAAGGAAATGCCATCAGAAGAAAAGACAGATGGAAATCAGCAGTGTAGGATGTGCCAGATGAGGAGCCATTGGAGGAATCAGCTGCATAGAAGGACCATGTGAGGTAAAGGTGAGTACAATATACTATGGCACTAGCAAAGAGGCAGCATCTGGTCTACAACTATGGGCAAGATTAGAGACAACAAAGATTACAACACATAGACAGATGGGGAGAAGCACAGTGACAAAGAACAGCAATGAGTAAATTGAAGGAAGTGGAGACTAAGCATGTGGAAGGGAGTGGCGACATGTCTGTATGACTCAGAGGAACTGTTTACACCATGTATAGAAGAGGTGGTGCTTCCTGAGGCAGATAGATGTCCAGATGTAGTGCATACCTGCTCAGTATGAGATACAGCAGACACAGCTCCTGCAGATGCATTTGCACTGTGTTTATAAGGCACTGACAGGTATTACTGGAACTCAGGTGATAATGCACAGACTGTGAAAGTCTACAACCATAGATGCATCCCCTCTAAGGCCTGGCATAAGTACTAACACCTGCAGGCAATGTCAAAGGCATACTGCAAGACCACAGCTGCTTGGACATTCCATGTGCTTGACTGCTATCCATGCTAAATCTGCCATACCATGCCTGTCTCACTACTAGTGGGTGGCGTGGAGAAAATAGCAGAATGTGACTTTGACCTACCTCTCCTGTGGAGTGTTCCCATAGTGGGAGCAGAAGAACAGTGACCAAGGGAGCATTGTCAGCCTGGCACATATAGGCAAATGGGCCCAAGGAGGCAGTCAGTGGAGACACCCAAGAACCCATCTAACATTATGATAGGCATTGCAGTGGATTGGTGTAATGGTTAAGGTGTTTAACTCACAGACACAAGGTACAGAGTCTGATTCTCACCTTTGAAAGGGAAACTGGCTAGGCTTAAAATGACCTGCAAGGGCAGCTAGCCTAGTGCTTACCTATGAACTTACCTATAATCAGTTATGCCAAGACTTCACATATTTTTTCTGACAGGCATCACTGTATATGTATCATCTCTGACATAGTGACGGTAGCATCTGCCTCTGCCTGAAAGACTGCCCTGCACATCTGTTGCGCAAGGCCCATTGAGAAACCCAGTTCAGGCAATGTGTCTGGCACTCATAGCCACTGGCTCACCACAAATTACTTTTTTTACCATGTTCTGTGGTGGTGCTACTGTCCATTGCTGGTGCATGGGCAAAGGATGATGGTGCTCCCCATTTAGGGATGCTAGGCATAACCCGGATTGTAGGAACTGAAGAATTGGGCCAGGTTCCACATGTAACAGAGCTGTTTGTTTCACTGGACATTGTTGGTATTGTGTTCTCCATAGTTACTTCTGACAGCAGTGATAGTGTGCCCACAGAATGCAGTAGTATTAGGCCACCATCATCATCAGTGACCAGTGTAGCATTCTCATTAGGCAAGCATGCCCTGTTCCAAGATGTAGAACCCCATAACCATTTCAACTGTGAAGGCAGACAGATAAGCACCCCTGTGTAGCACTGCTAATATGTGAAAGTCCCATCCCCAGTATTAGGTTCATAGTTTCATAGATTAATACTAAGCTAACTGCCCTTGCGAGACATTTTAAGCTTAGCCAATTATCCCTTGTGAGACTCAAACCCTGCACCTTGTGTTTGTAAGGCAAACACCTTAACCATTAGGCCACCCTCCCAACCCCCTGTAGCAACAGAACAGATAACAGTCATGCATACAATGTAAACAAAAATACCTTGTGTGGTATGCTTTCATGTATGCATCCCAGATGTACCTGTAGAAGAATGTTGAGCATATCTTAGCTCATGGCACAAAGATATGAGATGTTCCATTAAGTTCAGCTCCCACATCCAGACCTCCAACAAGTATCAGGGTCCTTTTGTTCTCCCCAGGCAGGGACACCAGGAACTCCTTCATGGTGGTGAGGATGGTCTGTGAACACAAGGAACTCCTTCATGGTGGTGAGGATGGTCTGTGATGGAGGAGCATTGCCAACAGCCATCCTCTCCTGAGCAATGGCATGAGTCTTTGTGCAGACATGCTGAATCATATCAGTAACCTTGTGATGAACATGTCGGACTGATATGTTCCATTAACACCCACAACCAGCAAACATCACAAAAATTCTCAGAAGACCATGTCAGTATTGTCTGTGCTCAGAATATCTTGTTTGTGCTCATGGAGAGCATGTAGCAATACATTAGATTTTTCCTGGAACAACTTCTTTAGATGCTTCCATTATTCTGGCACTAAATATGTACGTGTAAATTTGGAAATACACTCATAGTCAGTGACTATCAAAAACCATAGACAGCACCATTTGTACCAATCATGTAGTGGCTACAAAAGGTGCCATACCTATCATATCCCAGTATTATGGTCCACTTCTCCATAGTAGTCGAGCAAAGGAGTATGGTGACAAAATGTGTTGTGACATGCGCAATGTCATCAGCCTACACTGAACTGTGCCTAGCAAAGCACTGTGAACATGAGCCCCACATACTCACCCAAGTCCTGTTTCAGTTGTCTAGTATGCCTTTCCTACACCACTTCATCCACTTACACCTTACCTTAACAGTAATGTAGAGATTGTGCATTGCAACACACCCCACGTCAGCTGAGCTGCCTACCGCGAGACATAGCCCACCTTACACAACCCTTCAACCATACATCTAGTGGGGTACTGCTGCCTGCACTTGTTCCCTCTATCTCTCATTCATCACTTCAACCCACCATGTGCTCCTCATCACTCTGTCAGCACAGCAATATGAAGCGATCTCCCCAAGAATAAAAAATATACTTCTCCAATCACTATCCTCACCTGCCACTGGTCTGAGTACCCCTACCCCTGAAGCTATGCAGGTACAACATTTCTGTTCACTGTAGACCATGTAAGTAATTAATACAGAGTTCTATCACAGTCCTAGATGCAATTCTTTGCCCCCCATTAAATTCTGTAATAAAAAACTGTCACCCTGCCCACATACAACTGACTTAAGTACCCTTACCACAGCAGATGTAGAGCAGTTCTTCACTCAGTAGACAAATGTCCATCTGCTTATATCATGCTATTTTAGGGCTTGGAGTGCAGCAAATGAAGTAATGAGGCAATTTAGGTTACATTTCTCTGAACTACACATTTAGAGTGATGTGTACAAGCCCTAGTCTGTGCAAATGAGGCTCATGCCTGCCTTACACATGTATTGTAGACTGCAAAGTGGTTTGCACAGGAGTGGACAGGTGCATGACTTCAAAATTGCTGTGAGCTTCTTGATATCTACCTCATGGCCTCTAGGCATGCTATGCTATTACCATGCTATTAAAGAGGCCCAGTGGCAGGCTACTGGACTCCAATATTGTATGTACAGTTCCGATACCTTGTGTGTCCAGCATGCCTTATCCCTTGACCACCTCATTGAGTACCTCTGTTGCTGTCATACACTGCAGTAGTGGTACTGCTATACTATCTGTTAATGTGCATCACATGGTCACTGCACCAGACATCAATACATATCTGCTACCATGTCACTCCTAACATCAATGTGTGAAGTGGCCATGGTTTCTGAAGGTGCTAAATTTGGAAGGGCTCCCACTTGATGCAGGATGCAGACAAAAGTATTTCTCTCCCATTTGCTTCAGCAATATATCAGTGCCTGGAGATGTCTTATGAGGGCCTCCAGAACAAGACTGATACTTGGCATGCCATGGCAGTGAATGACCCCATGGGCAATAGCTCTCAACCTCTTACCACAAAAAATCTGGACAAAGCCAAAAATAGGGACAACTTTTAAATATTGCTCTTATAAACTTATAAAGTTGCTAAAATAAAAGGTCTTTTGTTACCATAAATTTTCTAAAGGATATGAAGTCTGAAACTCAAATACCTATCATTATTTATTGAAGTCAGTCCTCTCTGATTTGCCACAGAAATCCAGAAAATCACAGATTTTATGAGGAACATGCCAAACATATGAGGCAAAAATCTGGAAATTCTGAGAAAATCTGGACAGTTGAGAGGTGTGCATCACCCTCTCAAGTGAGCACTGGCATTGTTACAGTAGCCTGAACCAATACCATCCTGACCATCTTTGCCAGTGAGAAGAATAGGTTAGACAAAAGTTGCCACTTGTCTATAGTAGGAAGGAGTAAATTGTGATTGCTTATACATAGATGCCAATTCTTATCAGCTATATGTAGTCATTTGTATTCATGGACAATTTTGTTTTCCCTTTCATGGCCATTGACAGAGCTGTGGACAACCTCAGGGGGGGTGATGTGAAATTGAAAGTTGAGACGAAAGAACTTGAATGGATTGTGAGACTCAGGGCCAGTATGGGCAGGGGGCTTAATGACAAAATGAACATCAAGCCCATTCTCCTAGGAAGAGACTTGTTAAAGTGAAATATTAATATACCTTTGGTGTGTTTTAGTGTTTAAAAATGTTGGTTCATGTTTTTAAAAGTGTTGTTTCCTATATGATGTTTTTATACCATTTTTATATGCTGTCTTTCATTTGCACATGGAATGACCTGTGTCTTTAAGATAAGGTGGGGTCCCAATTAGTGAGTGTAGGATGACATATAAAGGAATTTTATACTTTGTTTCAATGTCTGATGAAGTGGCTTAGTCCACGAAAGCACTCACCATTTTATGTTCGTTGTGGATTAAACTATTTTGCATTCTATACAGCCGTGGTCTGTTACTTCCTTTACTTTTTATGCATTTATATATATGCACACACACACACACACACATATATATATATATATATATATATATATATATATATATATATAGAGAGAGAGAGATTAGTCAGCAGTTTCAATGGCTATGTTTGCCATGCTAATTACTTTCACAGTTGCTTACAGCTTTACTTGGCTTTGTCTTGTGAGTTGTAACTGCAGGAAGAGCTGTTCTACTGTCCTTCCTACCACTCGAGATTCTCAGTAGAGAGAGAGAGATTTTAGTCACCAGTTGCAATGGCTATGTTTGCCCTGCTGTTGATTACTTTCACGGTTGCTTACAGCTTTGCTTGGCTTTGTCTTGTGAGTTGTAACTGCAGGTAGAGCTGTTCTACTGTCCTTCCTACCACTGGAGATTCTCAGTAATAACATGGTAATGCAGACTGGGCTAACAGTGGGTCATCACCATCCCAGGTCACATTATTTACTTTGGAAATGTTTTTTACCAAATAATCCAGTGCCACATCACTATCTGTCAGCTCTATTAATAATAGATATTGCTGTTGTCTGCCTGCCATTTCTTACTCTTACACCGGTCATTCCACCACCCCTCCCTGCGTCACTTTGACAAGGCAAACCATGAGCATGCAACTAACAGCCACTTGTGTGATTCTTCATGGTCGCTGTCATATTTTGGGGTACAGTATTACCATCAGGATTAGGTGCAACATCTGTATTCCTTTTGGAATTCTGTGGTGGAGTATACATGGCATCATCCATCTGAAATTATGTAGGCCAACATTTTTGAGGCAAGGTCTACCACCTGTGCTAAGCTCCTACAAGCTGAGCACAACACGTCCAGGGAGTTGGTTTAGCCCATCATCACTACCCCTTGCAGTCCCACTGTTTGCAACTCATAGACTGTGCCAATGTCCTAGACATGGGGGCTGATTATTTGGCATATAATCTTCCCCCTTGTGCCACACATAATTCTGTAGTTTATTTATGCCAGACTTCTGTATTGTGTTTGATTTGCCATTCTATACTTAACTGCATTTTACTGCTTCAGGGCCAGTACTGCCATGTAGTGTAGCAAACTACTAATCACCACTTTTGCTTTTGTTTTTCTCTTTACTGCTACATTTTTTTTTCATGGTTGTTTTGTTTCTTTCCATTTATGTTTATATTTTATGCAGTGTTTTCTGTGGCAGTGGATGAGTGGATTCATTTGACAGCAATCACTATACTGTGCACATGCTTTGTCATCACCTAGTGAATCTACAGCAGTTCCCAGGCCCACCTCCTGCAGGGTGACAAAGGGCATCCAGAAGGGGTGTCCTGCATGGCACCCAGTTGCTATCTTGTGGTTTTGTTTCTGGTAGGGGTGCACACTCCTAACCAGTGGACATTAACAGGCAGTCCCATTATGTCATCAAGTGGGAGATGGAAGGCCTGATGATGGCCATGATGGACCAGCTGCTGGACACCCATATTTGCAGTCTTGAGCAAGTTCTCATGCAACAAACAGGGTCACATAGCTGCCTGGTCCTGCCCGGCTGGCCAAAAGTAGGTGAGACCAGCTGTGAGGGTAGTGATAAGGGTCAGTGCCAAAATTAGAATGGACAAAAGGAATGTCTGCCCTGGGTGCAAGATGTCTAGGGATGCAATTAGCAAGTGTCAATTCTGCTGGATTTCTGAAGCCAACATTACAGCACAGCTTCACAAAGTAATGTTGATACTACATTTACATGTATAGCCCAGATGAAGTGCTGAAGAGGTAAGTGTGTGGTAGTAACTGTAGAAAGTTGTTTGCTACATTGCTATAGTTGCAGTAGTGGTGATTTTTTTTTTTTTTTTTTTTTTTTTTTTTTTTTGCTGTTAAACTTTAAGAAGACTTTTTTTTTTGAGTGGGCGCTGGTTTGGAGAGCTGCACAGACACCAAATGAGATACCTACTGTTCTGATGAAGGTGGCAGACATAAAGTTGGATGTGGATGCAGCACTGTGCAGTGTAGCAGTCAGCCATCACCCAATCCTATCCCCCATCATGGTGTTACATGTCCTTATATTTAATTTCCTTCCTCAACTTATAGTCCATTCCTCCCATCACCAGTTGCTTTCCCTCTATCTGTGTCTCAAACCATTATGGCCCCCCCTATTTGTGTTAGCACCTCCCGTGTAAGGCTCCATCCTTTCTCTTCCTTTTCCTGCACCTGCTGCCATCCCGTTTTCCTATCCACACCCCCCCACTGCCTTTCCCCTCTACCTTTCTAAAAATACAAAAAAAAGGATACCAATCCCACCAAAGTATACCCTTGCCAGCCCCCCAAATAGCAGTCTTCTTCGCCTAGTGTCCTTGTGTGTGTTCCTCTGCTTGATCTTCCCCTTTTCTTCCTTCCCAAACACCCATTGCCTACCATTTATACTAAAAACATATAGGGACATTGTTGTGTACCCTTTATCTGCACTCTCAACTAACAGCATGCAAATGCAGATTATCGCAACCAAACTCCATACAAACTATTTATCACATGAAGTAATGCTGTCGACTGTGACACTGTGCCAGGCATTGTATGGCCTGTTTTGTTTTCAACAGCAAATTAATGACTTATTCAGACCATGTCAAGCAACATCATTCCTATTGCATAGTTACTCGCTATTGGGCTATACTGCACTAATTCAGCTGTGCTATTCTGCCCTTATGTGACCACATAAGTGATTTCTTTCTGAATTTCAGTCTATAGTCTCAAGTACAAATATATACATACACACAGACACACACACACACACACACACACACACACACACATATATATATATATATATATATATATATATATATATATAGGGTCTATATTACAACGACAAACGCTTAAATGTTCAAATCTGTAAAGGTCGACCTTTACAGACCGAACAGTTAAACATTTGAATTTGTAAAAAACTAAAAAAAAAAAAAAAAAAAAAAATAACAAATACAAGGAAAGGGTTGTAGTAGGGGAAAAGCCCCCCTGCACCCGCCACACCCCTTGCTACTTAAATATACCAACTCCGAGATCACACTTCAGTGAACTACAGTGCGAAAATGGGAAATTTCCCATTCCCTACACTGTAGCATGATCCTGGAGTTGGTATATTTAAGTAGGGGGGTGGAGGGGGCAAGCCCCCCTGCTTAAACCCTTTAGTTTTTTTTTTTGAGTTGTGAATTTTTGTTTTAATTTTTGAAGAAATTCGAACGCTTAACTGTTCGATCTCTAAAGGTCGACCTTTAGAGATTCTAACATTTAAGCATTCGTGCATCTAATATAAACCCATGTGTGTATATATATATATATATATATATATATATATATATATATATATATATATATATATCCATCTATCCACCACCCCTTTTCCCATTTGTGTACATGGGGTTGAGGTGTCACTTCAGTGGTGACAATCAACCAGAGCCAAGATTCAACAATTGGGTGGCTAGGTCTGCTGCAACTGTTGTTTCATACCACACATTCACATGCACACTCACACCTACTGCCAATTTAGAGTGCCCGATCCACCTACTGCATGTCTTTAGAATATGGGAGGAAACCGGAGCACGCCAAATATTTTGTTGGTATGTATTTTAAAAACTGGTAAGATACATTATGACTAGTGCTAAAACAATCATGAAGTAGAACAGCTATTATGTTACATGAATTTTCGATAAGCTATCTTAAAATAAAATTAAATAGAAACTATTACCTGGAATAAAATGGATTTGTCCTTTGAAAGGTCTTGAAATCATTATGAATAAAATGTAATGTTGAAATACAGCTTAGGTATCAGGTACTAAATATCAGCTCTGCAAGTATTGATTAGCTGACCTCATATTTGTGGACTACATAATATTCTTAAAGTGCTAGCCAGTTCTCATGGTGCTAATCTCCAACTGAAGGTACTTATTTGTGATGTTTTCATGTCATTGTAAATGTATGACATTTGCAGCTGCAAAACTGCTGGCCCACTGCAGTCAGAATTTTGGCTGGCAGTCAGATGCTCAGCTGTAATGTATTATTTATTATATATTTGTTTTTGGTAACAACTATACAGGGCAACCAAGTTGCTGCATTCAATTAGAAGCTAGAACTTTACAATGGTAAAAAAGATCACAGAAACAATGAGAATTAATAGTAATATATAAGCAATATCCAGGGACAATTCTCTCTCTCTCTCGCTTTCTATATATATATATATATATATATATATATATATATATATATATATATATATATACATATTTATATAGATATATATAGATAGATAGATATATGCACCCATGTGTGTGTGTGTGTGTGTGTGTGTGTGTGTGTGTGTGTGTGTGTGTGTGTGTGTGTGTGTGTGTGTGTGTGCTGCATAGGCTTCAGCATGAGTCCCAAGGTAATGTATTGTTTATGCCACAGCATTTGTGTCATCAACCTAACAAGGCAAAGAACAGAATGAACACATCTCCACTGAAAATGATTAATTGCTGACAGATTGTATTAATATAACAGTGTCATTATGTCTCCAGAAAAAAGTATGAGAATATGGCACTAGGTTTCAGACTGGAATTACTCTGTCTGCCCATCAGCTAAACAAGATGATCACATAAGTAACCACAGACAGCCATCATCATTGAAGGCAAACAACATAACAACTGTTTCCAGATGACAGAATCATGATATAATTTACATGGTGTGTTCAAAACACACAAACATAGCAAACTGCAATTACAGAAATGACACATTTCATCTGTCCTGCTTAGAAATATAGCAGTCTGATGACAAAATTGGACACAGATGTGTTCTGTGCATGTTTATCAGTCACTGTATCAGGACACCCAATACACTGGACTGCAAAGAAGTTTGAGGCTTTGTAAATTAAATTACTTATCTAATTATTTTATTAATATATTTGGTCTGTGAGTAAGGGCACTATACAAACCCTAATGCTATGTACAAAATATATTGATAAAAACAAACAGAAGATTGAGTAGAACTGCAATACTAATTCTAGGAGCAACTATAATATATAGAAGTAACAGAATGAATGCTAATTTACATTCGTTCATGAGGTTGAGCTAGAAATATTACTATAAAGAAAAGAACACGCAAAAATAAATAACAGATAGCACGTTTGTATGCACGGATACATTTAAGTTTATCCAGAAACATACTATGCAAACAAAACAGATATAAAAGGGCACTCATGGAGTTTTATTATGGAATCTAGCTCAGTTTACTGGAAAGTAACAGAAAGGAAGACTGTAAAGGGGAGAGAAGGCTCTGAATAATGAGGTGAAGGGACAAGTCAGAAAGAAGAAACATGGGGAAAGGATTTGAGGGATAAGCGAAATAAAAAATAAAATAAAACCAGAGCAAAGGAATGACAAAAAGTAGGAAGGAACACATGGTGGTAGAAGGAATGGTCATTGTAGGAATACTAACAAGAAGGAAAATTTGTAATTTTTTAAAAGTAAACATGAAAAGGGGACTGTGTGAAGAAGCAAGAAAGACAATGGGCATACTGCTCTCCACCCCTACATTGGAAGTGTCACCAAAGAGAGAAGTTATGCATGTCAGAAAAAAATTCCATCATCACCTCAAGGGGATGTGTAGTGCAGAAAGGACAGTATAACTGAGGCAAAATAGGAGAAGATGGGGGGAGGGGTTGGATCTTCCACAAAATACAAGAGACTGCACTTCAAGTGCTTAAAAAGTGTGGTCAAAAGCTACAAGAATATTTGTCTGAAATTAATTATTCAAGGGACATGCTTCTCTGCATCACCTGTCACTTAATATGATCACCTCTGAGGTTGCCATAATTTAGGTAAAAGTCAAATATTCTGTACAAAAAGGTCATGTATTTGCTTTTCTCTGGTTTGGGGCAAATTCAGAAAAAATATACCATTATTGAAAACAGGGTTCAAAATAATATGACTGAAACACTTGGGTTTAAGTAGGGAAAAAAACAGCATTCAAGAAAAAAAAAGAGTCATGTAAATAAGTATACTACATGTGATCTTGAAGGCTGAGGAGAAAATGGTGGCTTTCACCCAGAGACAGGGCTTTCTGGTACAGTTTAATGATCTACATTTTAGAGAATCTCTAATATTTCAAGGGGAGAGTACTTTTTCAGCATTAAAAAAGAGGGGATGTTTTAGTGCCATAGGAGAACAACTGGGTGCATTTACGATTTATTTCTATGTCTCAGACAAAGAATCACTGTACAAGAAAAGAAGTTTTAATTACCTAAAAAGAAGCAGCTTATTTCAGCATTTATGAAGAGTTGCCAAGGTTTTGTAACTCTGACACTAAAATTGATTATGTCATATTTGGAAGCTGTATTGCATGAAATTATCTTACATAAGATATCTTTTCTAGGGTGAATGCAGGTTACAACCAGTATCACTGTTAGGAAAGAAGTGGTACCCCAGAAGAAGTATAAGCAGCTCACATTTCACTGTATACCCCATGCTAATGCCATGTAATTACTAAGCCCCTCAACCAATAAAAAGATGGGGCTGCCTTGCTGTCAGGAAGCTGAGTTTTGTATTGAGTCTATCAGACAGTGCAGCTAGCCCTTATAGAGCACCCCATCCCTTCTCTCTCACTCCCATCTTTCTTATCCCACCACCTTTCCCACAGTTTCAACTGCCTCTCCAATTATTCTAATAGTCTTTGATGTGCACATACAGAGAAAGTGAGAGACAGGGAAAGAGACAGACAGACAGACAGACACAACATGATCTCAGGAAAGATACTTACACATTAACTGCTAGGAAACATGCTCTCAGTTATGGAAAGTGTTACTTTGTTAGTTGTTTTGTCAACCACTAAGACATAATATATAATTATACAAAATGCCATACTTGGACTTGTCAAGGAAATGAGACATTTCACCAATGAATCATGC
>NC_056726.1:1263701969-1263761969 GCF_019279795.1 Protopterus annectens
TGAGATAGCAGTTGCAGGACCTACTAGATAAAGCAAGGCAGCATGAATTGGTGTTGATAATGGGTGACTTGAATGCACATATCGGGACAGACAGAACAGGATATGAGGACTGCTGGGTTGGGGCAAAAGGAATAAAGAAGGAGAAGCCATTCTAGACTTCTGTCTGGAAAATGGCTTGATAGTACATGGTTCAGAAAGAGAGATAGTCACAAGATCAAATACAAGAGTAGCCAACATGCAACTCAGGTAGATTTCTTCCTAGTAAGGAAAAGGCACTGGGGTAGAATCCATTATTGCAAAGTCATTCACAGTGAAACAGTTGGTCCACAACATAAATCATTAGTTACCACAATCAGCTGCAAGCAGTGGTCAAGGAAATCTCTATGGTCAACAGAGACCAGGCTGAAGACCTGGAAGTGGAATGGAGAGAAAGTACAGCAGTTCAAGGAATTACTCAGGGCTCTAGCACCCCCAAAAAAGGAGGAAATAGGCAGAGATAAAGAAGAGTGGCAGCACCTAAAAACAGCATGTGTTAGGACTACAGAAAAGATATGTGGTTGAGCCAGGTATAGAAATAAGGTACATAAGGAAAGCTGGTGGTGGAATGCAAAAGTCCAGGAAGTCATCAAAAGAAAGGAGTGCTGGAAGAAGTGGGGGACAGAAAAGACAGACCAGGCTAGGAAGGACTACTGGCTGGCTAACAAAGAAGCTAAGAAAGAAGTTGCAATAGCAAAGAAAGGGCACTGGAGGCACTATACCAACTTCTGGAAAGTGACTCAGTAAGGGGTACAAAAAAACTATATCAGGTTGCAAGGCAAAGACAGAAAGATAAAGAAGATAGTCAGACATCCTTCATAAGGGATGCCAGCAACAACCTGCTCACCAGTCCACAGGACATCAAAGGCAGATGGAAGTATTTCCAGCAGCTTCTGAATGAAGAAAACCCCAGAAACAGCCTACAATGAGAGAAAAAGAGGAGCCCGCCCTAGAAGAAGTAAGAACAGCATTAAAGAAGATGAATTCAGGGAAAGCAGCATCCTCAGATGAGATCACAGCAGATATGATAAAGATGTCAGAAAAACTTGTTTGCTCAAGCTGTTCAAAGCCACAGAGAGACTGGCCTTCTGCCTTTTGCCCTGCTGTAATATTGGAAAATGATAAGTGTTTATTTTCAATTATCTTCTGCACTTTTGTTTTACCACATATCTCTGTAATCTGTACAACTGCCCAGTTGTTGCGGTGGTCTTAAATCTTGGCGGCTTTGAGTTGCCCGCCTCTGGTATAAAGTTGATACTGGACACTCCCCCAGTCACATTGCATCAGATCATTCTACTATTTATAGTGAGAACTTTTATCTCATTATTTTCTGTCTTGTCACTTTCTACTCCTTCTTCTACTTTTTTCGGCTTTTACGGGTTAGGGGTGGCCACAGCAGATCACCTGTCCGCTCATGATTGGTAGTGGAGTTTTACAGTGTCAAGTCACCAGCCCAGCACCCAACCTTCCATATAAGGCACACACACACACACACACACACACTCACGCCTAGGGCCAATTTAGAGTGCCCAATCCACCTACAACATGTCTTTGGGATGTGGGAGGAAACCGTAGCACCTGGAGGAAACCCACATGACCACAGGGAGGATAGGCAGACTCTGCACAGAAGGCACCCAAGCCGAGGATTGAACCAGAAAACCTCTTGCTGTGAGGTGGCAACTCTAACCACTGCACCACCACGGCCGCCCTCTCTTCACTTTCTACTAAAAAAAAAAAAAAAAAAACGGTGCCTCTTTCTTCTTCATTTTGCTGTTTGTCATATTTATTACTGCTTGTTGGTAGCCTCACTATTCTACTGAATCACTGCTTTATTAGTGCTGTCTGATACTGTCGTGATTTGTGATCTATTGTTTCAAAGCAATCTGCTGATTAACTATATTTCATTGCTATCTACTGCAATTCTTTACGGTTTAACTGCATTTTACTACATTTTGTTGCTGTTTAACTGTATTTTCTCATACTGCAAGTGCTATTCTTTTGAATATAAGTAATTAATCTGTGCATCATTGTGAGTTTTTTATTACTGAGTTCTCAACCTTAAAATTGAGTAGCATAGTCTAAATACAGTTCTGCAGCATCCAGAGCATCAGCTGCATGGTTTTAAACCCTTTCTGAGGTATTCCAGCTACAAGTTAACTGTTTTTTTCTGCAAAAAAAGTTATAAGCTTGTTTTCCACCTTTCCTGTTACTAGAGTAGTCCAGATACAGATTTGCTGTATCCAGGACTGTTTTGTACGTTTCTGAATTCCCCAGACCTTTCTGGGTTAGAGGGAAGCCTTCCACCTTATCAGTGGGAGTGGTAAGCACTAGGTAGCCTATCTACCACAAGAGGAGTGGTTTCTGGCACTGAAATTGTAGTTTATTGGCCGTTTGAGCAGTTTTTCTATCCCTTTCAACTTTCTGGTTTAAAAGCCTGTGTTTGTGCGGGTTTGTGCTTACTGTTTTGGCATCCTGCAGACTACAAGAGCAAAAGAAAGGAGAAAGAGACGTTAAGTGCCTCCATTTTGATTTTTTCTGATAATACTGCTTTCTGCACTTAATTTAGGTCTTTTTTTCATTTAACTGCATTTATTTTAACTGTATTTGCTTTAATATTGCTACACACTCAAGTGTGCTAGCTTGCACTGCATTTAAAGTATATTACAGGTGCCAGAGAGTCTGCTCTTCAATTTTTCCCTTAGATCTTGCTAATCTCTTCTCCCTTGCACTTTAATTAGCTTACTTACCTAGTACTTCAGCAGGGTTTTTGTATCAATTATTGTAGCACACAAGTGCAATCAGCACTAGACGTCCTGTAAGGAAACAACTCCAGTACTTAGTAATGATGACCATCCCTCCTGGCATGTCTAAAGGTCAGTCTTCTATTAACCCAGTGAACATGGACATTCTGATGCAGTGTAGCAACTGCCTCATGTAAACAGACAACCCTCTCATAGGTTCATAGGTTCATAGGTTCATACTAGGCTATCTGCCCGAGGGCATTTATAAGCCTAGCCCATAGTTTTGTGGCTTACGCCACCCCTTTTGTATGGGGAACTATACCCATTATTTTGCTGTGCCTCTGTCTAGCAGTGACACTGAGGTAATCCCTGGAGTATATCTGCGATCTCCCATCCATTGGTCAAGATTTCTCTTGAACAAGGCCAGCGAGGTGCTCTGCCTCACATATACCGGGATTTTGTTCCATAGCATAGGGAGTCTTTGGGTGATGAATCTATCCCTCCAGCACGTCCTATTAATAGCCGTGTCGAGGTTTAAGTCTCCTGCCCTTGTGGCTCTGATAGATCTAGATTTTTTGAGGTGAAGCATATTCATCAAATCTGGGTTAGACATGGCCTTGTATGTCAGGCAAAGGTCACCTCTGAGCAAGCGGTAAGCGACTGAATAGAGCTGGAGTTCTTTCAGTCGGGCAGCATAGGACAGATTTTTGAGACCCTTTATCCTTTTGGTGAGGAACTTTTGTGGCCTCTCCAGCTGCTGCAAGTGTCGGGTCAGATACATTCCGAATGGGGCATTGTACTCAATCATTGGTCTGATGAGTGATGAGTATAGGGAGACTATGACCTCCCTTGATCTAGATGTGAATCCCTTCATGATAAGGTGGGCAATGTAGAAGGTCTTCCTAACTACTTTAGCTACATGGGTGTCGAATGACAGGCTACTGTCAACCTGGGTCCCCAGCTCCCTGATAACTTCTTCTCTGCTCAGAGGATTACTACCTATATGGTAGCTAGGGGTAACCTTGTTTTTCCCGAAGGGTATGACTATGCATTTTTTGGCATTTAACTTTAGGCCATGGCTCTGGCACCAGTCATCCGTTTCTGTGAGACCCTTCTGAAGGATATCTGTGTCAGATGTGTTTTCGACTTCTGGCCCAGTTTGCAGTCATCTGCAAACTTTGTCAGCCATAACCCTCCTGTGTTTGCTTGTACTTCGGAAAAGTAGATGCCAAACAAGAGTGGGCCCAGGACTGAGCCCTGTGGGACACCACTTGTGACAGGCTTTGAGTCTGACATGGCGCCAGCAACTCTGACCCTGTGGGTTCTGTCACTCAGCCAGTTTGCAACCCATCTTGCAACATACCTCCCAACATTCAGACTCATCAATGAGAGATGCGCTTATATCTCCAAATTGGAAGCCATGCACTCTCCAGCCAAGACCGGAAAAGAGACGAAGGTCAACACCTGCACCACACCACATGGAATGCATAGCCCTCCAGAACACCCACTGTCACAGCCCTCACATAAAAACACAAACCACAAACCCACCTTCGTGGAGGCTGTCAATAGAAATCTACCCAAACACCAGAGACCTCTAAGGCAGAAACGCACTTGACCACCACAACACAGCACAAACCACAAGACAAATAGCTCACCTACAAAGTGTGCCCCTCAGCCTAAGCCCCTAAGGCAAAACAGCTTTCCAATGCAATAATCATAGGTGACTCAATAGTGAGGCACACTGATGTCACACTCACTAGGTTGAATAAGAAGGTAACAGTCAGCTATCAGGTGCCAGAATCTGACACATAACACACGCACTCAGGTCACTCCACAAGTACAAGTATGACTCTGTCATTGTCCATGTGGGTGTGAATGACGTGAGATGCACCACCCTGGACTACATGAAAAGGGATATAGTGGAGTTCTTGGATTATGTGGCCCAAGCAGGTATGACCCTAGCCCCTAAGCAGCATCCTATCATCACCCAGAATTATACCGCAGTACAAACAGAAAATGATTGACTTCAACAATTGGCTAAGTTTCTGGTGTCATTCTAAGGGGATCCAGTATCTGTCTGCTTGGGATGACATAATTGACAGACCTTGATGTTTTGCCAGAGATGGCCTGCATCTGTCATGCCTGGGTTTCCAGGTACTGACAAAGGCTCTTGCCACCCCTATAGTGCCTTTTTAGGTGGTGTTACAAATTACCACCATAACAGGTATAAATAAATGCAATGTGAGGGTCATACTGCTCAATGCTAGAAGTCTAAATCTCAAGATCCACTCACTCGAAGCACTCCTCAAAATGGAGAACATTGACATTTGTGCTGTAAAGGAGACCTGGTTTAAAGCAGCAGAAAGCACCCTTGTGCTACCAGGCTATAACTCATTCCATACCTTTCGGCCCGAGAACATGGACCAAAGCTCCAAAGGCGGTAGTGCCTCCATATTCATAAAGGATATGCACACCTCCAGACTAGTAGCCCAGTGTAATGCATCTGAGATACTCCAGTATAAACTAACATTGGGTAAGATGACAATTCAGGTCGTAGCCTGCTATAGGTCCCCAACCATGTCTCAAGACTCTCACTCCACATTCCTGAAAAATATTAAGATCCATCCCAACACTCTCATACTAGGTGACATCAACTACCCCTCCATCAAGTGAGAAAACTACTGATGCACCAATGCACTGGCCCAATGCTTCCTGTAATTCATCAATTCCAATGCCCTGGACCAGCTCATTCATATCCCCACTAGAGGAAGCAACATCCTTGACCTGGTTATTACTAACATGGGCAACCATCGCTCTACACCAGTAGTCAATTCCTCCCTGGTTAGAGCTGAGCACAAACTAATCACCATGGAAATTCACATCTCACCCACACCCCCGCAAAGGTATCCTCCATGAAAAACTTCTCCAAAGTTGACCTGGTTGTTACTAACATGGACAACCATTGCTCTACACCAATAGTCAATTCCTCCCTGGTTAGATCTGACCACAAACTAATCACCATGGAAATCCACATCTCACCCACACCCCCGCAAAGGTATCCACCATGAAAAACTTCTTCAAAGCTGACTTCAGACTCCTAAAAACAGAGGTGGCTAACTTCACGGCACCCATTCCAATGGAAAATAGATGTATAACTGATGAATCATGCACCGATGCATTGTATGAACACGTACATAAATGCATGGAACTTGCCATACTCAACAGAACCAGTATGCTCTCATCCAAAAAAAAAAAGAAAGCCAATCTGGTGGTCCCCTGCCATATGATACCACAGTACAAGGACAAAATGATTGACTTCAACAATTGGCTAAGCTTCTGGTGTCATTCTAAGGGGATCCAATATTTGTCTGCCTGGGACGACATGATCGACAGACCACGATGCTTTGCCAAAGATGGCCTGCACCTGTTACCCTTGGGATTACGAATACTGGCAAAGGCTCTTGCCACCCCTATAGTGCCTTTTTTAGGCAAGGTTCAAATGACAAATTCACCACTGTAACAGGTACAAGCAAGCAAAATCTGAGGGTAATGCTACTCAATGTTAGAAGTCTAAACCTCAAAATGCACTCACTCGAGGCACTCCTTAAAATGGAGAACATCGACATCTGTGCGGTGACAGAGACCTGGTTCAGAGCTCCAGAGAGCACCCCTGCATTACCAGGCTATAATTCATACCACACCTTTTGGCCACCTAACCTGGAATGAAGCACTAAAGGTGGAGGTGTGTCCATATTCATTAAGGCTATCCACAACTCCAGGCTAGTTGCACAGCATAATGCATCCGAGATTATCCAAGTGCAACTAACTCTTGACAAGACTGCAATCCAAACTGTAGCTTGCTACAGACCCCCCCCCACCATGCCACAGGATTCCCACTCCTCCTTTCTTGATACACTGGAAAGCATTAGGGTACAACCCAACACCCTAATAATGGGTGATTTCAACTACCCCACCATTAACTGGGAAAACTACTCATGTACCAACTCTTTTGCTCAATGTTTTCTGGAATTCATAAATTCCAATGCCTTGGATCAACTTATTCACACCCCCACCAGGGGCAGTAATATACTAGACCTAGTCATTACCAACATGGGCAACCAGCATTCCACACCAGAGGCCAATTCCTCATTGGTCAGATCCGACCACAAGCTAATCACCCTAGATATCCACATCCCGCCCCCACCCCCAATTAGGGACACCACTGTAAAAAACTTCTCCAAAGCCAACTTCACACTTCTTAAGACAGAAGTGGCAAACTTCATGACACCCATGCAGACAGATAATAGAAGTACGACTGCCGAATTCTACACAAATGCACTTTATAAGCACTTATACGAGTGCATGGATCATGCTATTCCTAATGGAACAGATGCTATTGTCCAAAAAAAGGAAGTCAATCTGGTGGTCCTCTGCCATAAACAAACTCTACAACAAAAGAAAGAAATTGTTGCAAAAAAGAGTAAAATCCCATGACTAGAGGAACTCCCTGGTCAATCTCAGTAAGAAGCTGAGATCCCTTATAAAGTCCTCCAAAGCTAGTTACCAAAACAAAATTGCCACTGACTCTAAAGACAACCACAAAGCATTCTATAGCTATGCCAAGAATCTCAATGGCAACACTCAGATTTGCTCTGAGTTACAGCACAATGGCACTAAATATACAGAACCAACTGATATTGCCAACATCCTGGCAGATAGGTTCAGTGCTAACTTTACCCCTCTCTCACCCCCTAGGGGGTCCATCTCTATACCGGAATAATGCAAAGTTCCTGTAATCACAGCTGCACAGGTAAAAAAAAACACTCTCCAAAGCCAAGAACACAGCATCCATGGGACCTGACAATATCCCAGACTGCATTCTACACAAACTACAGAATGAACTAGCACCCTACCTAAGTACCATGTTCAATCATAGCCTCACCTCAGGCTTTGTGCCCATTGAATGGCGCACCGCAACGGTTATCCCACTCCACAAAGGGGGAGCCATGACGGACCCCAGGAACTACCGCTCCATTAGCCTGATGAGCCTGGTCTGCAAGGCCATGGAACTCATTAACAAAGACATTGGTAATCTCCAAACTCTGGACCCTACCCAGTTCGGGTTGTAAAAGGCAGATCATGTCTCCTAAACCTGATTGACTTCTTTGAAGCAGTCAGCAAAGCCATAGATGAGGGTAAGGTGGTTCACACAGCTTATCTAGATCTCGCCAAGGCTTTCGACACCATCCCCCACTCTGGAATTATAGATAAGCTCACTAAACTAGGTATAAATCCCTATGTCACAAGATGGGTTGCCAACGGGTTCATGGACAGAACCCACACTGTGAAAGTAGCAGACTCCAAATCCGACTTCAGACCAGTGATAAGTGGAGTACCACAGGGTTCAGTCCTGGGTCCTCTCCTGTTTGGTATCTACTTCTCTGAAGTACAGACTAACACAGAAGGTCTTTGGCTGACAAAGTTTGCAGATGACTGCAAACTAGGAGCCATAATCGAAACTCTTAACGATGTGGACATTCTGCAAAAGGGCCTCACTGAGACAGATGCCTGGTGTCAAAGCCATGGACTGAAACTCAGTGCCAAAAAGTGTATTGTCATCCCCTTTGGTAAAAACTCTGCACCCATGAACTACCACATAAGTGGTAGTCTACTTAATGCCGAAAGTGTGATAAGAGACCTTGGGACACAGGTGGACAGTAATCTCTCTTTTGATAATCACATCACCACAGTGGTCAGGAATTCCTTCTACATGGCTCACCTCATCACAAAAGGTTTCTCATCCAGAAAAAAAGAGGTCATTGTTCCCCTCCACTCATCACTCATTAGACCCATTATAGAGTACAATGCCCCTTTTGGTATGTACCTCACAAGACATCTACAACAACTGGAAAGGCCACAGAAATACCTTACAAAGAGGATTACTGGCCTCAAACAGATGCCCTACACAGACCGTCTCAAAACACTCCAGCTTTACTCCGTCGCATATTGCCAACTCAGAGGCAATCTCTGCCTAACATACAAAGCTATGTCAAACCCAGGCTGTTGGACATGCTCCACTTAAAGAAATTCCAATCCCTCTGAGCTACACGCTCTAGGGACCTAAACCTTGTCACCACAATAAACATAACATGCTGGAGGGATAGACTCCTGTCCCAGAGACTTCCCATACTCTGGAACAGACTACCTATCTATGTCAAACAGAGCTCCTCATTAGCACTCTTCAAGAAAAATCTTGATGATTGGATGGGAAATAGGAAATTCAACCCAGGGATCACTTCTGTTGCTCTGCTCGACAGGGGCACAGGAAAATAATTTTCCTGGGTGGCGAAAGCCAGGGTATCTTTTTGGCTAGGCTTATATAGGCCCTAGGGCTAATAGCCTAGTACCTACCTATAAACCTATGAACAACAGAAGGAAGAAACTGTTACAGAAAAAGGTGAAGTCCCAAGATTAGAAAAATTCCCTTATTAGCCTCAACAAAAAGTTGAGATCCCTCATCAAAACCTCTAAAGACAGGTATGAAGGCAGAATTGCTGCAGACACTAAAAACTACCACAACGCCTTCCATAGTTATATCAAGAACCTATACGGCAATACCCAGATTTGCTCTAGTTATGGCACAATGGTACCTACTATACTTAGCCAACAGATATCACCAGCATACTGGCTGACAGATTCAGTGGCAACTTTACCCTTCTCTTGATTCCTGAAGAATGCCAGGCACTCAACATTATTGCAGCACACGTTAAAGCTGCATTGTCCAAGGCCAAAAATAATGCTTCCATGTGACCCGACAATATCCCTGGCTGTGTTTTACATGAATTACAAAGTGAACTGGCACCACATCCATGTGCCCCGTTCACTCACAGCCTCACCTCAGGCTTTGTCCCTACCAAATGGTGCACTGCTACAGTCATCCCTCTCCATAAAGGACCTAATTAACAAGGATGTAGGGAATCTCCAAACTCTAGATCCCACGCAATCTGGTTTTGTGAAAGGTAGATCATGCCTGCTCAACCTGGTTGACTTCTTTCAGTCAGTCACCAGGACTGTGGATGAAGGTAAGGCAGTTCATACAACCTACCTCGATCTGGCCAAGGTTTTTGATACCATTCCTCACTCAGGAATTATTGATAAACTCACCAAAATAGGCATCAACCCCTATATCATTAGGTGGGCTGCAAATTGGCTCACAGAACCCACAGTGTGAAAGTAGCGGACTCCAAGTCAGACTGCCGACCAGTCATGAATGGAGTCCCTCAGGGATCGGTCCTGGGTCGTCTCCTGTTTGACATCTACTTCTCAGAAGTCCAGGCCAACACAGAGGGACTCTGGCTGACCAAGTTGGCAAATGACTGCAAGCTGGGAGCCATTATTAACTCCTCAAGTTATGCAGACATCCTACAGAAAGGCCTCACTGAGACCAACGACTGGTGTTGAAACCATAGCCTTGAGCTTAATGCCAAAAAATGCATCATCATCCACTTTGGGAAAATCTCACTTCCTACTAATTACCACATAGATGAGAGCCCATTGAACACTGAAGGCATTATAAGAGATCTGGGGACATGGGTTGACAGCAACCTCTCCTTCGACCACCACATTGCCACTGTGGTCAGAAAGCCTTCTATGTGGGACATCTCATTACCAGGGGTTTTGCATCCAGGAAGAAATAGGTCATCATTTCTCTCTACTCTTCCCTCATTAGAGCAGACATAGAGTGTAATGCCCCATTTGGCATGTACCTCACTAGACGCCTGCAACAGCTGGAGAGGCCACAAAAGTACCCCACAAAGAGGATCCTAGGCCTTAAACTCATGTCCTACATGGACAGACACAAAAAACTCCAGCTATTCTTTATCTCATATCGTCTACTAAGAGGCGATCTCTGCTTGACTTACAAAGCCATGTCTGACCCAGCTCTGTTAGAAATGCTACATCTAAAGAAATCCCAATCCCACCACAGCACATACTGCAGAAACCTCAACATCATTACCACAAAAAAAATAAAGAACATGCTGGAGGGACAGGTTCAAAACCCAGAGACTGCCCATGCTCTGGAATAGACTTCCCATACATGTCAAGCAGAGCACCTCACTGGCACTCTTCAAGAGGAATCTTGATGAGTGGATGGGAAATAGAAAGTTCACCCCAGAGACCACTCCAGTGCTCTGTTTGATAGAGGCATTGGGAACTAACATCGAGTGGCACAAATCCAGGGCACTTCTATGGGATAGGCTTGCAAAGGCTCCAGGGCCATTTGCCTAGTACACACCTATGAACTTATGAACCTATGTTGGGTAAGATAGGGGAGAAATTGCTCCTGAGGGTACTAATAGCAGTGTGGAGAGAAAGGCATATCCCAGATGAATGGAGAATAAGCATACTTGTGCCAGTGTACAAGAACAAAGGGGACACCCACAACTGTGGGCAGTACAGAGGCATCAAACTCCTACCACATTGCATGAAAGTTCTGGAGAGGAATATTGATAAACAGATACACAGAGAAGTAGAATGTACGATGGGAGATGAGCAGTTCAGATTCAGTACAGGATGCAGTACAATTGACCCAATGTTTGCATTGAGACAGATACTTGAGAAAAAGCTACAGATGAGAGAGTCCAAATGGGAATTCCTAGATTTGGAGAAAGCATATGACAAAGTCCTAAGAAAGGTGATCTGGGCAGTACTGCAGTGGTTTGAAGTCCCAGAAACATTGGTAAAAATAGTGCATGCTAAGTACAAGGTCCCAGTGACTCAAGTACGAGCAGTGTTTGGCCTCACAGAGGGGTTCCCAGTGGGAGTGGGTGTACACCAGGGTTCAGCTCTGAGCCCAGTGCTGTTCATACTGGTGATGCACTATGTTAGCAAACAGGTTGGAGGGAACAGATCAACAAAGCTGCTGTATGCAGACGATGTGGCAGTACAGGCAGACTCTGAGCTAGAACTTCAGCAAAGGATAGGAGAATGGAATGCAAATCTGAAGGCACATGGGATGAAACTAAGCCCAGATAAGATGGTGATAATGGCAGTAAATTTGGAAAATCAGAAGAAGTTGAGAATAGAGATAGAAGGGAAGATAGTGGAACAGATAAACAGCTTCAAGTATCTGGGAGGGATAGTTGAGGAGAAGGGTAGTCTAAATGAAGAGGTCAAAGCTAGAATCAGAGGGGCTGCAGCCAACTGGCATAGAGTATCACGTGTATTCTGTGGCAGAAGAATGCCAAAGAAGCTGAAAAATAAGGTGTACAAGACAGTGGTGCAACCAGTACTACCGTATGGTACAGAAACCTGGGCAGTAAAGGCAGAACAGTTGAAGAAGCTAGAGGTGATGGAAATGAAGTGCCTGATAAAGGTGGTAGGATGCACACTGTGGGACAGATGAATAAATGAGGGCATAAGAGCAGAAGCCAAAGTATCTCCAATTGCAGAAAAGATCAAAGAGGACAGATTACGCTGGTTTGGGCACGTATAGAAAGGCAGAAGACAATCTGATGAGGAAGATTTGGAATAAATAAGAAGAAGGTGAGAGGAAGCAAGGACATCCAGCAAAGAGGTGGATGGATTGTGTGAAAGAAGATCTGTGACAGTCAGACATAAGTGTTGAAGAAGGCAGGAGTGTGGCACTGAATCACAAGAGTTGGCAACAGTCAACACGATACCCTTACCCCATGTAGAAAAAAATGGGAAAAGGGGGGCTGATGATGATGAAACAGATAGATATATCTATATATATAGATAGATAGATAGATAGATAGATAGATAGATAGATAGATAGATAGATACCCATTTAGTAAAACTGGCTAAAAAGGTCCAGCCCAGCTTGTCTTCTATGTGTAGTACCTTAAATCACCTGTAGGAGAAGTCCATGGGATATATGCAAATTACTTCTTAAGGACATACCTTTGCTTCAGCTAGATGGTTTCTAAATGCCTTTGGCTTTTTACTTTTTAAGCCTTTATGACTACATTGAGGCCAATAAAGCCAAACCTCAAACTAAAAATGTGTAATTTTTCAGTCTTTTTTAAAATCAAGCCTGATATCAGTAAAGATATGGTGTTTGTAAAATATCTCAAATAAATCAATACCAAAAAATAAAAAGGTCACACAAGCCATTCAGTTAAAACTCAAGGAAGACCCAGCCAAGCTAGAGTTCACAGCTAGAGTTCACTTTAGGCCCTTTGTATATATGCAAATGACCCCTTAAGGACAAGCCAATGTTTCTGCTACATAAAAAAATTAAAACGTCATACACATTCAGATGTCATGTATTTCATGATCTCAGAGTTGGAATAAAGAATTGGCAGAGGTGTTAGGGTTTATTTCATAGACCATGAGCAGTTCACTGTCGATTTTTTTTTTATTTTGGTGTCAACATTACAACATTGACCTTTGGGTGTTTAGATGATTTTAAATACATATTTATGCATGTGTGTGTGTGTGTGTGTGTGTGTGTGTGTGTGTGTATAGGTCCGTAGGTGTTTACTAGGCTAATGATCACATGGGTGTTTTTACGCCTAGCCATGCATCCCAAATCTCTGACAAGTTCTGGGACCCTTAATAAGTGTAAGCAGGGGCTTGGGAGGTGAAACATTTACAAGTAGGGTTTTGGGAGTTGAACAATTTACAGGCTGCCTGTGCCCATTAGAGACATAGGTGCCAAACTAGGGATGAATTTCCTGTTTCCATCCAATTGTCCTAGTTGCACTTGAACTGGGTTAGGGAGGGACTCTGCTTCACATGAATGGGTAGGGAGCCTGTTCCATAGATGGGGTAGTCTTTGAGATACATACCTATCTCTCCAGCAGGTCCTATTTATATCGCAGGCAAGGTTTAAGTCTTTAGAATGGGTAATTCTGGTGCTGTTTGTTTTGTAGATATGCAGGAGGTCCATCAGAGTGGGGTCCAACAGTGCCCTGTATGCCAGGCATACATCTCCCCTCAAAAGCCTGTAGGAGACAGAATACAGGGATAGGGCCTTGAGGTGGTCTGCAAAGGACATGTTACCTATGCTCTGTATTCTTTTAGAGAGAAATTTCTGTGGGCATTCCAATTGTTGGATATACCTGGTTAGGTACATACCAAAGGGGGCACTGTACTCCATGATAAGTCTGAGGGTTCATAGGTTCATAGATTAGTACTAGGCTAAATGCCCTTGTGAGCCGTTTTAAGCCTAGCCAGTTACCCCATGTGGGAATCAAACCCTGCACCTTGCGTCTGTAAGGTAAACACCTTAACCATTATGCCAACCTCCCACCTGAAGAATGCCGAATACATTGGAACAATTACTTCCTTGGACCTAGATGCCATACCTTTGATTATAAGTTGAACAACATAGAATGATTTTCTCACTACTGTAGACACGTGATGGTCAAAGACTAGATTAATGTCTATGTGTGTCACCAAGTCCCAGACTACTGGGTCAGCTCTTAGGGGAATGTTGTCAATATGATATTTACCAGGAGTAGATGACTTCCATGGAATATTACTTATTTCTTGGCATTTAGTTTTAGTCCAGGGCTCTGACACCAGTTGTTTGTCTGTGTCAGCTCTTCCTGGAGAACAGTTGTGTCAGTGTGGGATTCAATGATAGCTCCTAATATGCAGTCATCAGCAAATTTAGCCAGCCATATGTCTAAATAGATAATAAATAGACAAATAGATCTGTATAGATGGATCTAGGACTGTTGAACGAAAGTTCAATAGTCCAAATCCACAATCACTGGACAAACTTTAACGAAAGCACTTTCACTGAAAAAACTATTTCATTAAAGTGTGTTAAAAAAAAAAAAAAACAATACATCTACTTTTATGCAGGGGGAGCAAGCCCCCCACACCCACCTACTTTAATATTCTCACTCCAAGATCGCACTACAGTGAGGAAAAGGGAATATTCCCTTATCCACGCTGTAGTACGATCTCCGCAACAGTCATTCCTCCACAACTCCCTCTAGCTGCAGGCATACTTCCGTGAAAGTGCTTTTTCTGTTAAAAGCACTTTCGCGGAAGTATGCCTGGCTGTTTGTGTTTCGGTCAAAAGTTCCTTCAGGGATCAGTACCGATCCCATATAGATACACACACATATATATTTTTGTGTGTGTGTGCATGTGTGTGTGTGTGTGTGTGTGTGTGTGTGTGTGTGTGTGTGTGTGTGTGTGTGTGTCTGTATGTATATATATATATATATATATATATATATATATATATATATATATATATATATATATATATATATATACGCATATGTATATGGATACAAAATGAATGTTCAGCTTGACTTTTATCCTTTCTGTTTCTACTGAATGCAACAATGCAGATTTACAGGCTTGAAAAAAGTTTTGAGCTATTCTTAAATATTCTCTAATGTTAATTTGTTCTAATACATGATGGGAAAAGCATAATTAAAATGTATTTAGGTATTTTCATCTCTTATTATATATACATACATATATATATTGTGTGTGTGTGTGTGTGTGTGCGTGCGTGCGTGTGTGTGTGTGTGTGTGTGTGTGTGTGTGCGTGCGTGCGTGTGTGCGTGCGTGCGCGTGTGCGTGTGCGTGCGTGCATGTGTGTGTGCGTGCGTGCATGCGTGTGTGCGTGCGTGCGCACGTGTGTGTGTGTGTGTGTGTGTGTGTGTGTGTGTGTGTGTGTGTGCATGCGTGCGTGAGTGCGTGTGTGTATGTAGATATAGCTATAGATAAAGATATAGATATACTACTAATAGTCTATCCACAGAAATTTCAACATGTTTAAGGTTGACACATCTAAAAAAGCACATTTATACACCATAGCATATGTTCCTCAGCTAATCCCTAGAAGAGGCAACAAAAAACAAAATGTTTTCTGCAGGGGGCAAGCCCCCTGCACCCACAAGTGAAAGGATGTCCCCCACACCACCCTGTTAATTATATATACTAACTGTGAGA
This sequence comes from Protopterus annectens, assembly GCF_019279795.1. Lineage (NCBI taxonomy): Eukaryota > Metazoa > Chordata > Ceratodontiformes > Protopteridae > Protopterus > Protopterus annectens. The sequence continues at coordinate 1,263,717,695 of NC_056726.1, forward strand.
TTGAACAATCCCCAGGGGAAAGATCACATCCCCTATCCCAGGGACAGTTTATATTGCACAATTGTTGATCATCTGCATATGTTGACCCAAGACAGTCAACAATCCAGCGGTCTATAATAGTAAAATTTGACTTCTGCCAGGGCACCTGCATATGAATATCTAAAAGTGTTATATGTACTATCACTGCACGTTTCGTCATGTGCTGAAATACTGTTCTTCCTAACTGGTATAGTTTGTCAAATTACATAACGGTTAAACTTCATTTATTTTATTTAATATTTGTTAAATGGGAAAGTCCAACTTGGAGTGAATCCAGTTTTTAGCAGAGGCCTGGGGAGAAATGCCCCAGACACATGTCTTTGTAACGTGGGAGGAAACCCACACAAACACAAGGAGAAGATGCAGACCCCACACAGAAGGCACCCCAGCTGAGAATCAAACCAGACAACTTCTTGCAGTGAGGCGACAGCGCTACCGCTGCACCACTGTGCCATCTTAATTCATTATATATAAATTTACATAATTCCAGGGCTTTTGCTTTTCTTCACATTTGTGTGACCCTGCAGTTAGTGTATTTAATTTTTGAGAATGTGGGGGGGGGGGGGTGGTGTGACTTAATACACTAACTCGAAGACCACGCAATACTGGAGAAAAGAGAAAGTTCACCTTTGTCATCCAGTATTCAGTGACAAAAAACAGTAGCCCATATATATATATATATATATATATATATATATATATATGGGTCTAGGACTATTCACTGAAAACACATTTCACTGAAACACATTTGACTGTGCACAATTCACTGAAAGCTCAATTCACTGAAAACACAATTCAATGAACCACATTTCAATGAAAGTTATATATGGCCTTTTCCCCACTGTTGTGTGACCCTGGAGTTAGTATATATAGTAAGGGGGGGGGGCACTGCCCACCACAGTGGGGGGTGGGGGGGGGTATTGCCCCCCACCTATTTTAAATATTTTGAACTATATGCATGGATGCTTACAATTCCAATAAATTACGCTTTTCTGAACTTATTATATATCCAAACTATGTGGGGGTGGTTCACCCCACACCCCCCTCACTATATATACTAACTCCAGGATTGCACAACAGTGGGGAAAAGGCCATATATAACTTTCAGTGAAATGTGTTTCAGTGAATTGAGTTTTCAGTGAATTGAGCTTTCAGTGATTTGTGCACAGTCATTTAACTTTCAGTGAAATGTGCTTTCAGTGAATAGTCCTAGACCCACATATCGTGCCACCCGATCTTAGTCTCCAGTGCCTCTGTCAAGTAGAAACACTGGAGTGATCCCCGGGGTGAATTTTCTATTTCCCATCCACTCTTCAAGATTTCTATTGAAGAGGGCCCGTGAGGTGCTCCGCTTGACATGTATGGGAAGTCTATTCCATAGCATGGGCAGTCTCTGGGTTATGAACCTATCCCTCCAGCTTGTTGTGTTAATTGTGGTAATGAGGTTGAGGTCTCTGGAGCTTGTTGTGCGGAGGGATTGGGATTTCTTTAGATGTAGCATTTCTAACAGAGCTGGGTCAGACATGGCTTTGTAAATCAAGCAGAGATCGCCTCTAAGAAGGCGATATGACACAGAGAATAGTTGGAGTTTTTTGAGTCTGTCCATATAGAACAAGTGTTTAAGGCCTAAGATCCTCTTTGTGAGTTATTTTTGTGGCCTCTCCAGTTGTTGTAGGTATCTAGTGAGGTACATGCCAAATGGGGTATTGTACTCAATGATTGGCCTAATGAGGGAAGAGCAGAGGGAGACAATGACCTCTTTCTTCCTGGATGCAAAACCCTTAGTAATGGGATGTGCCACACAGTGGCAATGTGGTGGTCAAAAGAGAGATTGCTGTCAACCTGTGTTCCCAGATCTCTTATGACACCTTCTGTGTTCAGTGGACTACCATCAATGTGGTAATTCATGGAAACTGGGTTTTTCCCAAAAGGGATGACAACACATTTTTTTGGCATTGAGCTTAAGGGCATGGTTCTCACGCCAGTCATTTGTCTCAGTGAGGGCTTTCTGTAGGATGTCAACATCACTTGGGGAGTTAATTATGGCTCCCAATTTGCAATTGTCTGCAAACTTTGCCAGCCAAGGTCCCTTTGTGTTGGCCTGAATTTCAGAGAAGTAGATACCAAACAGGAGAGGACCCAGGACCAAACCCAGTGGGACTCCACTCGTGACTGGTCAACAGTCTGACTTGGAGTCAGCTACTTTCAAACTGTGGGTTCTATCTGTGAGCCAGTTTGCAACCCACTTAGTGATATAGGGGTTGATGCCTAGTTTAGTGAGTTTTACTATGATTCCTGAGTGAGGAATGGTATCAAAGGCCTTGGCCAGATCAAGGTAGGCTGTATGAACCACCTTGCTTTCATCCACTGCTCTGGTGACTGACTCAAAGAAGTTGACCAGGTTGAGCAGGCATGATCTACCCTTCCCAAAACCAAACTATGTGGGATCCAGAGTTTGGAGGTTCCCTATATCTTTGTTTATTAGGTCCATGATGATGCGTTCCATAGCTTTGCATATCAGACTTGTCAGGCTAATGGGGCGATAGTTCCCAGGGTCTGTAGTCGCTCCTCCTTTGTGGAGAGGGATGACTGTAGCAGAGTACCATTCGGTAGGGACAAAGCCTGAGGTGAGGCTGTGATTGAACAGGGCTCACAGGTGAGGTGCCAGTTCACTCTGTAGTTCATGTAGAACACAACCAGGGATATTGTCAGGTCCCATAGAAGCTGTATTCTTGGCCTTGGACAGTACTGTTTTAACCTGTGCAGCAGTAATACTGGGTGCCTGGCAATCTACTGGTATTGTGATTGGTCCTTTGGTGGAGGAGAGAGGGGTAAAGTTGGCACTGAATCTGTTGGCCAGTATATTGGCAATATCTGTTGGCTCGGTATAGGAGGTGCCATTGTGCAACAGCTCCGAGCAAATCTGGGTATTGCTGTGGAGATTCTTTACATAAGTATAGAAGGCCTTGTGGTTGTCTTTACTCTGCTCAATTCTGTTTTCATAGCTAGCTTTAGAGGTTTTGATGAGGGATCTCAACTTTTTGTTGAGGCTGATAAGGGAGTTTTTCCAGTGGTGGGACTTTACCTTATTTCTCATCAGTTTCCTCCTTCTGTTGCAGAGTTTGTTTATGGCAGGGGACCACCAGATTGGCTTCCTTTTTTTTGGTGGAGAGCGTCTTGGTTCTATTGGGTATGGCGAGATCCGTGCATTTGTGTATGTGTTCATACAGGGCATTAGTGTATGATTTGGCAGTCATGCAGCTCCAATTGCATGAGTGCTGTGAAGTTAGCTACCTCTGTCTTTAGGAGCCCAAAGTTAGCTTTGGATAAGTTTTTCATGGTGGTTACTGTTGCGGGGGGGGGGGGGGTGGATCTCCAATGTGATTAGTTTGTGGTCAGATCTGACAAGGGAGGAGTTGACTATTGGTACAGAGCAATGGTCACCCATGTTAGTAATGACCAGGTCAAGGATGTTGCTTCCTCTAGTGGGGATAAAAATGAGCTGGTCCAGGGCATTGGAATTAATGAATTCCAGGAAATGTTGTGCAAGTGTATTGGTACATAAGTAGTTTTCCCAGTTAATGGAGGGGTAGTTGAAGTCACCCAGTGTGAGAGTGTTAGGTTGTATCCTAATATTCTCCAGGGTGCTTAGGAACATGGAGTGTGAGTCCTGGGTCATGGCTGGGGACTTATAGCAGGCTACGACCTGAATCGCTGTCTTACACAATGTTAGCTGCACCTGAAGTATCTCTGATGCATCATGTTGGGCTACCATTCTGGAGGTGTGTGCATCCTTTATGACTAATAAAGCAGATTAATGCCCCATGATTCCAGTGATGATAAAATAAACATAAACATGAGTCTGTTATTCAAACAGCAGAGTATAAAAATTATGTCATTGTAAGTATAATTGTGTTTCCACGACCAAAACTATAACAAACTGGTAAAAACAAAAAAGCGAATCAGCTGTAGGTTTTCCCAAACTTTAATGTAAGCACTTTCATCTAAAATAATGCTTAGACTTCTTCAGACATAATAGTGTTTCCACCAGGCAGAAATGAGAGAAAGCTGCAAAGCAAACTTGGCATAAACACTGCCGATATTCTAGCTGATCAACAAAGCAGCATGCTGTTACCGTAGGCTAAGTGAAATAAGGAGCATGTGCGTTCTTACTACTCAGTCTTATAATTAGATTAATGGAAGAATACATGCAAGGGTTTAGAGATCCCCATTGTGTCTCAGTTCAATGGATAAAAATATTACCCTTGAATTTGGGAACTATACTTGCTTCTCAGTACATCAGAGTCAATTTCTTCATGGCGTGGTACTTACTTATGAAATAGCACACAGTGCTGTCACAAGCAAATTAACAGTGGCAGTGTTACAAATCTGGTTACTAACAAAATGTTAGAAATCCCTTTGTTAAGGAAATGGTGATAAATTGGACAAAATTACACAAAGGATTAACTACATTAATGCCAGAATTACTTGTTCTTTTTTTGTTAAAGCTGCATCATAAATTTCATTAGATAATTAATTGTACCATTTCTTATTTGATATCTGTATAAACTCAGTATTCACAATTACTTCTTTTCTGTAGCAATCCAAGGAAACTGATGTAGATAAATTGCATGAACTGCCTGATACAATGTGCAAATGGAGAATAAGAGACTCAAACCATGGACATATAATAAATTTCATTAGTAACCTACGGCCATAATACACTCTGTCATCTCATCAGATGCACTTTAATTTTAAACAAGTGTTGTTGCATGATACTGTTGTGTGAATCAGAGTTAATTTATTTTGTTGCAGTCTATTGCATTTTGGCAGTGTGTTCAAAGTGGATCATATTTTTGCTGTTCTTTGCTATTGATAATTTGATGGTATGTTGGTCAAGAAGAAAACCACGTTCACTTATGGAATGCAGTTATTTTTGTGTCGACCAAAACAGAACGCATGAGTTCGTCATTCTAATCTCAGCATGCTTATCCTATGCAAACTGTTCAGCTCAGTTTTCACCCTTCCTATTTCTACTCAATACAGCCCTTAGAACAACACAAGTTTGCAGGCTTGAGAAACAGTTTAGAACTATTTCTCAGATTTTTGCTAATACGAAGAGATTCCTTCTAGTATTTAGGCTTTTTCAGCTTTTATATACATATATATATATACATATATATATATATATATATACACTTCTGTGTGTTTTTATATATATATATATATATATATATATATATATATATATATATATATATATATATATATATATATATATATAAATATATATATATATATATATATATATATATATATATATATCTGTGTGTTTATATATATATATATATATATATATATATATATATATATATATATATATATATAAATATATGTGTATATATATATATATATATATATATATATATATATATATATATATACACACACACACACAGGAATAAAATGTGTGCATGTCTGTGCATGCATGTATGTGTGCTTGCATGTGTGCGAGTGTGTACACGAGTGCACATATGTGTGCATTTGCATCAGTGCGCATGTCTGTTTGTTTCTGTATGCTTGTATGTTTCTGAGTGTCTTTAAACATGTATTTTGTGTATTGTATGGGTCACCCATGCAGAAGTACAACTAGGCTTTCTGTTATGTATATATCCTACATGCACACATGCATACATACATACATATTATACATCTTTGCTACACATTCAAACATTACTCTACTAGCACTCCTGCAGTGGAAAAGCCTTCTCATATCACCCATCGTCCAGAGTTAGCAGGAAATACAGTTAAACTTCACCTGTTGCTCATAGCCTGAGGTATTCCATGCAAGAAATTACATAGATGAAGCTTTTTGATGGGACTCTTGGGACATTTTTCAAGGGGGGTACCACCACATTTAAATAAGTTATGCGTAACGACCAGTGTGTAAACAGCTGCAGATGTTCTGTCCAAGCGCAGTGTGAACATGTGTTATACTGCATTGTGCAGAGGTGAAATGCCTGCAGTAAAAGGCAAATAGAGCCAGTGGAAATCTAAGTAGCTCTGCAGCTCTGGAACAGATGTATACAGTACTTTGTTTAAGAAAAGGGACATGACTGCTCAGAAACCAGAAGCTGTCATTGAGGAATTATTTTAATGAGTTAGCATATTACCTGATATTCAAGCAACAATGGCAGTAAATACCTTTTAAGTAATAATATATATATATATATATATATATATATATATATAGAACAACATTGGGTTAAATTTGTTTATTTAGCCCTTTCTCAGGTATTTTTTAATTGTCTTTCACTAGCAGTAGTGTAATTTAATCAAAGGTCATTAAGTACGGCTGTCACTGCTAGCACAACGAAAATATTCTCTGTGAATGTAATGTATTGATTTAACACAAGATCCATATATGAGTATATAAAGATATGTGTCTTATAACAGATAAGTGTAGTATCTACTCACATTGACAGTATTAATTCTGTGACAAGCACGGCCATAATTCAAAGCCATAAAAATGATAAAATATATTACCAATTTTAGTAAAAGTTATGAATAACCTTATCTTGCTTTAAAACTAATATTCACATGGATGTTGTTTTGGGTAGGTATGAATGACTGTACTTTTCATCTTACAGTCAAGAAACCAACAGACGAGTATGTGGGGCAAAGCTGCTTTCATGCACGTTTATGTATGCATGCATGTATGTATGTAGCAGTAGGATTGCTTACATCCTATTTAGTCTGGGTCTATTCATATGAAAATTAAGTAAGACAAAGAACCCTAGCAAGCCAAACAAATGCTTTCTAAGTAAATGCAAAAACAGTTAGCATGTGAGCTCTGAAGCAAATGATCAGTTTCTGTATTCCCTTTTTACCTAAAACCTTGTAGTCTGCTTCAAGACATCACAAAATTATGACATGGAAGAAATATTCACATTTTTAGGAACACCTGTGGTGCTGCAGTAGCGTTGTCGCCTCACAGTAAGATGCTGACCAGTTCGATTCTCAGCTAGAGTATCTTCTGCATGGAGACATGCGTGAATGGGCATATATTCATTGAAGGTCGTGCGCTAGGGCTGGCAAGTTAGCATGTAAAAATTAACTGCCAATCATTAGTGGACCGGGGTTCCGTTGTGGTGACCCCTAACCGGGAAAAGCCGAAAGACACAACAACAACCTAAGGAAAACGTCACATCAGGAGGAACTTCTAGTGGAAGTAGGCATAGTAGGAGTAGCAGTGGTAGCAGCTATAATAATAATAATAATAAAGATTTTAATAATATATTTGCATTGCATTTTTTCATAAGACATCTTACACATAAAGAGAGACAAATGTCAAAGAATGTATAGCATAACCCAATACACTCACAATCTCACACAGCCTGAAAACTGCAAAAATAATTTTTATAGGAAAGAGTTGCTGAACAAGACACCAGTGATAATCTTATGTTTTTTTTTGTGTGAATTATGCCTTGGAGTTCTCTTACTTCTACCAAGATATCCAAAAGAGAAACATGAGGGACCTTATACTAGTGTATTATCTCATGGACAGTGTGACATGAGTGCAGGAACCTAATTATGCAGTAGACATACAACAGTATTTCAGGCATGACTTTAGTCCAGTCCTGAAACTTGAACCCACAACCATTAGCTCAGAAGTAAATATGCTACCAGTTTCATTACAGTTACCTGCAGGTGAATGTGATATATGTAGATCTGAAATGCAGAAGTCTCACAGCTATATTCACTCGTATGACTGTCACAAAGCTCCTTAATGGACCAGATAGAAGCTATATTAGCCAATATCACTGCATTCCGTGGTAATGTTGTGAGTACTGGTATTACACACAGTCCTGAATGGACACTTTCCATGAAACATATCTGCAGAGTTAAGGATTACAATTTTAGCACATATGGGATGGTTCTAGTCTAGGGAATCTTTTTTTTTCAGAGTGAGTAGTTGGTCTTTTTGGTGCATGTCAGAAGTAACAACTAATTATAACATTTGGGTTATATCCAGCAGCTTATCTCATCATTCCAGTCAGAGTTTTATTACCAGTTCTCTATTTCCCATGAACTTAAGCTGCCTTAATGCCTCTGTTCTGTAGAACCTTCACAGGGGCCACCATTCTGAGGAACTTTCGTAAGTGTACAAGATAATAATAACATACATTCAACACTATTAGGGCCTAATATCTGCTTTTCTTCTCACTACAAGTGCTTCACATTAAACATTAACATAAAAGTTCTTTCAGTGTAGTGGTTTATATCTATCTATTTATTTATTATTTTCCTTATTTTTATTCAGAGATCTTCAAAGTTTAAATATATCCCAAATTTGAAGTGCAATAAGCTACAACCCATCAATATGCCTGTCTTTTTGCCAGAGGTTTCCGAGTATAAGACCATTTCAATATATTTTCTTCCCAAAGCAGTAAAAGAAATATAAAGTAAAATGAGCTGTATTGCTCCCACAATTTCCATTTACTTCTATGTAATTTTCTCCTTCCTTTTTCTAAAGATCCTTCTTCCAGTTCTTTTATCTCTTTTATAATATTCAGTACCTCATGTACAGTTGGTGTAGACTGATTTCCATTTTCTAGTAATTGCTTTTTTTAACAGCCAACAGTAATAAACTTAATGATGCCTTATTATGTTTAGGCAATTCAGATCTTATATCCCTGTTCAAAAGAATCATTTCTTTACTTTCATCCATTTGCTAACTCCATATTGCTGACAGAGTACACCGTAGGGAGTTTTTCAAAATCTTCCAATTTATTGTACTCCCAAAACATATGTTCCCAGTTCACTTTTTCTTTTCCACCATACCTTCAACATTTGCTATCTGCTTGAGGAAACATTTCTTGTAGTCTGCTTGGGGTATAAAAATAGCTATACAAACACTTCCAAGCAAAGATCCTAAACCTTTGGGACATGGTTGCCTACTTTGGAGCCATACATATGTCTTTCCATTGTTTTCTTGTAAATTGCTTTCCCAGTCTCACTTCTCAATCTTTTATAACCTCCTCTAATTGAGTCTTATAGTTATCATGCAATATTTTATATTATACCATGACCCCCCCAAAACGTGCACGCTGATTGGCCAGCGTGCCCGTTGTAAATCGAGTTATACTAATGGAAAAAGGTCCGGTCGCCCGGACTTTTTTCCATTAGTATAACTCGTTTTTTTAAAACACTGTCTCGCTATGTTAAATGGGTTTAACATAGCGAGACAGCTTTAAAATAAGCAATGGAGATCTCCGTTGCTTATTTTAAAGCTGTCTCGCTATGTTAAACCCATTTAACATAGTGAGACAGTGTTTAAAACGGAGAAAGCAAGATCTCCGTTGCTTTTTAGTGTTTCGCTATGTTAAATGAGTTTAACATAGCGAGACAGTTTAAAATAAAACGGACATCTCCGTTGCTTATTTTAACTGTCTCGCTATGTTAAACTCATTTAACATAGCTAAACACTAAAAAAGCAACGGAGATCTTGCTTTCTGTTGCTTTTGCCCACAGCTCTGATGTACTGCGGCGTGCAGTACATCAGAACTGCCGGATGCCAGACATCTGCAGAAGGGCAGCAAACAGGCATTATACTATGCCATTATTTAAGAAAAGTAATAGTTTCTTTTCTTAAATAATGTCATGGTATAATAGCAATAACCCACTTCTGGGTGTGGGTAATGCTAAATTTACCCATGGTTGGCTTTGTTTGGTCCCTCGGGCTTCGCCCTCGGGACCAAACCACGCCAACTGTGGGTAAATTTAGCATTACCCACACCCAGGCGTGGGTTATTGCTATATGCTTTACTAATTATCCCCTTTTTAACATCTGATTCTGTTCTAGACTCACCTAAAAGCTCTACCTGAGCAGGTATTTTGCTTAAAATTCCCCTATCCATTTCTCTTTGTCTGTACCCTGAGAACAAGCCCTGGTAGGGAAGGCAGTCTATAACCTGCAATCCAAAAGTCTTCTTGGCCTTATCCTACTCTTATTACCTTTCCTGCTTGAGTTATTTGCTCTCAATATCATGGTTTCTTAGCCTGGTTTCTTCAGTAAACTCTAGCCCCCTCTTGCCTATTTTCTGCACCCTTACTTACAGTCATCCCTATTGGCAAAATATCCTTTCTCCACTCTCATATTGGCTTAGTATTTAGAATATTTTCTGCTATTTTATGAAGATAATCTGTATGGTTGCTATTATTCTCCTTAATTATCTGCAGCCAAAATCTCACTAACTCTGTATTTCTTGAACTCCACCTCACTTCATCATCATCTCTTTCCGATTTGAACATTCTGCTTTTGTTATGTATATGACCCTTAACTGTGTAGCTATAAAACATCCCTTCAAATCAAGTCAACCTAAACCAACTTGTTCTATTGGTAGGATCAGCTTATCCTACTTAACTCTTGCACTCCTTCACTCCCAGATAAATTATTCAATTATTTTTAATCATTGTACTCAACTTCTACTTAGGTTGATAAAATATGCCTGGCCCATATACAAGACTAAAGAGACTAAGAAAAATGTCACTGTTTGTATTTCACTTTCCATATCAATAAGTAAGTGTTTCCTGTTTCTCATTTTTTGTATTATATTTTGTTTAGTCTCTTCCCACATATCTTTAGCTGCCATATCAGAAGCATTTTAATCCATACTTCTAAATACTTTATCTTATCATATCCCCATAAATATGGGTATTACTGAACCAATTAATGTGTGGCACATAATTTACTGCTATAAACTTTGTTTTATCTTCTTAAATGTTATATCCTGAAAAGACTTGTAACTGTCTTAAAATGTTCTACAACACTGGCATGTCCTTTCCTGGACTTATTAGGTACAAAATAATATCATCTGCAAATAAAGCCAACTTTTCTTGATTACCACACCAATTATTTTCTTTGCCAATGGTTCTAAATATATGGCAAACAAGAAAGGGGAAAGAGGACACCCTTGCCTGATTCCTCTGTTCAAACACAGCTTATCTGAGGGGAACTTTCCTACTTTTCCCACTTTAATTCTTGCCTCTGATCTTTCAAATAACATTCTTTTTTTTTTTTTTTTTTTTTTTCAAAACAGGTTTATTGTTTTAACATATAAGAGAAATATCATAACAATTTTATACAAGTAATTAAAAATAGGTATTATTATAATATTCAACAAAACAACTAAAGTATTTACAAAGACATCCACTACAATCAGATCAATTAATTAAACTAAAATACCATGCTATTGAAATTAAAATTTTTTAACAAATTTTGTAAATTATCCCATACAATAAAATAAGATGTTTTTCTATTTGTTCTAGTCCTAATTGTGTTTATTTCCATATGGCACACTATATTCATAACATTTTTAAATTCATTGAACGAAGGAGGTGTATCTGAAATCCAATTTCTAGTTATTATTTTCCTAGCCACTGCTAGAATAGACCATAACAAGGGAAGCTTAACCTTTTAACACTTTGAGGTACAGGTGTGTTGAATAATATAAGAGATTTAGAAATAATGAAATTATCTGTAAAAGAGCCTGCAAAAATTCATTAATTGACTTCCAGTATTCTTTCAATTTTATACAGTCATAAAACATATGAGCCCAGTCAGCATTAATGTCTACATTACATCTCTTACATAGATTATCTTTATTATTTATTTTATTCATCATCAAAGGTGTATAAAAAGATCTATGTAAAAATTCCATGTATAAAGTCTCCAGACAATGGAAGGCGTAGTTCTATAAGCAGATTCCAATATATATTGTTTATCTTGTTGATTTGGTGGGTCCCCATTAATAGAAGTGAAATAATTCCAGTATGAATCTACACTGTAAAAAGTTTCTTGTCTGATAACTTTATGTATGTATGAAAGTTTACCTTTATCAGAAACTTTATGTTGTAAATTTAATATCAGGTAATCAATCAGTGTTGGAATAGATTCTTTAACAGTTATAGACATTAAATCTATTTTATTAATGAGATGTTGTCTAAAGGTCTGAACCTCTAACCAGGAAGTTTCTCTTAGATCAAATTCTTGTTTTAAGAAATCTAGATTTTTAACTTTATTATCAGATATCAACTGATACCAGTACTTTAGATCATTATCTATAGCTAAATGAGTTCCTTCAGAAGTAGATGACAAAAGCATACCCTGAGTATACATTATCAAATAACATTCTAATTAACCATATTACTGTATCAGGAAATGCAAATACTTCCAATGTCCTACTCATAAAATCCCAGCTTACTCTGTCAAATACTTTCTCTGCATCAAGGCCCACCAACAACAGAGGTATTTTTTTTTACATTCTGCATATCTCTCGGTCACCATTGCTCTACTAATGTTGTCAAATGTTTGCCTCCCCTCTGCAAAACCACACTGATCCATATCTATCAATTTTGGCAGCACCTTTACCATTCATAGGTTCATAGGCAGGTACTAGGCTATTGGCCCTAGGGCCTATATTAGCCTAGCCAAATGGTACCCTGTCCTTTGCTACACAAGAAAATTATTTTCCTGTGCCCTGTCAAGCAGAACCACAGAAGTGATCCGCAGGGTAAATTTCCTATCTCCCATCCAATCATCAAGATTTTTCTTGAAGAGTGCTAATGAGGAGCTTTGTTTGATATAGATAGGTAGTTTGTTCCAGAGTATGGGAAGTCTCTGGGACAGGAATCTATCCCTCCAGCAAGTTCTGTTTATTGTGGTGACAAGGTTTAAGTCCCTAGATTGTGTAGCTCAGTGGGATTGGGATTTCCTTAAGTGGAGCATGTCCAACAGCTCTGGGTTTGACATAGCTTTGTATGTTAGGCAGAGATCGCCTCTGAGTAGGCGATATGCGACAGAGTAAAGCTGGAGTTTTTTTTAGACGGTCTGCGTAGGGCATCTGTTTGAGGCCAGTAGTCCTCTTTGTAAGGTATTTCTGTAGCCTTTCCAGTTGTTGTAGATGAATGTGAGGTACATACCAAAAGGGGTGTTGTACTCTATAATGGGTCTAATGAGTGATGAGTATAGGGGAATAATGACCTTTTTTTTCCTGCATGAGAAACCTTTTGTGATGAGGTGTGCCACATAGAAGGGTTTCTTGACTACTGTGGTGATGTGATTATCAAAGGAGAGACTACTTTCCACCTGTGTCCCAAGGTCTCTTATCACACTTTCAGTGTTAAGTAGACTATTGCCTATGTGGTAGTTCATGGGTACAGAGTTTTTACCAAAAAGGATGACAATGCACTTTTTGGCATTGAGCTTGAGGCCATGGCTTTGACACCAGGCATCTGTCTCAGTGAGGCTCTTTTGTAGGATGTCCACATCATTAGGAGTTCTGATTATGTCTCCTAGTTTGTAGTCATCTGCAAACTTTGTTAGCCAAAGACCTTCTGTGTTAGCCTGTACTTCAGAGAAGTAGATACCAAACAGGAGAGGACCCATGACTGAACCCTGTGGTACTCCACTTATCACTGGTCTGAAGTTGGATTTAGAGTCTGCTACTTTCACAGTGTGGGTTCTGTCAGTGAGCCAGTTGGCAACCCATCTTGTGACATAGGGATTTATACCTAGTTTAGTGAGTTTATCTATAATTCCAGAGTGGGGGATGGTGTAAAAGGCCTTGGCAAGATCTAGATAGGCTGTGTGAACCACCTTACCCTCATCTACATCTTTGGTGACTGCTTCAAAGAAGTCTATCAGGTTTAGGAGACATGATCTGCCTTTTACAAACCCAAACTGGGTAGGGTTCAGAGTTTGGAGATTACCAATGTCATTGTTTATAAGTTCCATGATGATATGTTGCATAGCCTTGCAGATCAGGCTCACCAGGCTGATGGGGTGGTAGTTCCCAGTGCCCATGGTGGCTCCCCCTTTATGGAGTGGGATAACCGTTGCTGTGCACCATTCAGTGGGTACAAAGCCTAAGGTGAGGCTATGACTGAACATGGTACTTAGGTGGGGTGCCAGTTCATTCTGTAGTTCATGTAGAATGCACTCAGGTCCCATGGATGCTGTGTTCTTGGCTTTGGAGAGTGTGTTTTTACCTGTGCAGCCGTGATTACAGGAACTTTGCTTTCTTCCAGTATAGAGATGGGCCCTCTAAGTGGTGAGATAGGGGTAAATTTAACACTGAACCTATCTGTCAGGATGTTGGCAGTATCAGTCGGTTCTGTATATTTAGTGCTGTTTAGCTAGTATAGACATAAACACTTTATAATCAGGGTTTAAAATTGAAATGGGTCTATATGAAGCTGGGTCTGAAGGGTCTTTCCCAACTTTAGGTAACACAGCCACTACAGCTTTCTTCCAAGATGTTGGTGCCTCCACTCATTTTAAAATACTGTTAAACAAAATCTTCCAGATCTTTATCACTTTCAGCCTTCCTAATTTATAAAACTTCCACAGGAATACCATCTGCCACTGGAGATTTCCTGATGGTTGGCTATACATCATTGTTTTTATTTCATCACCTCCTATCTTAACTGTTAGTTGTTGAGCCACATCTATCTCTAACCTTGGCATAATTAAGTCTTCCATAAATATTTCCATTTGTACTCTTCCTTGATTTCCACATTTCTCTGTATTATACAAATTTTCATAAAACTTCCAGAATATCTCTAAAACCTCACAAGATTTCTGGTTATTTTTCTTCTTATAAGTTCCCTAAGTTTGGAAAAAACCCTTTCAATGTTCTTGTGCCTAAGTCGTTGTGCTAATTTTTTTGTGCTCTGGAGTTGTTATCTAGAAATAGTTGTTTAACTGCAATCTTTTTAAACTCATGTATATTATCCAGATACTCCCTTATTTTCTCTTTAGCACTCTGCACTTGATCCTCCTCTTGTTCTGTGAGATACCCCTTATTCAGCAATAATTTAATCTTTGTCAGCCCCTCTAAGTAATTTCTATTACTTCTTAACCATATTTCTTTCTCTTTAATTTTGACCCTGTTATTAAATTCAATTTTCATTTTATTCCAGTTTTTAGTTATAACTTCTGAAGGTATTTCTATCTTCCCTAATAACTACCAAATAACTTCCACTACCCATTCCTTAAATTCCATTCTTTTTAACAGGTAGGTGGAAAAGCAGAAGGTTATTACTTTTACTTCATTACCCTACATTTTTATCTTTGATTTTTATTGGTGCATGACCAGAAATAGTTATTGGATGTGTGTAGAAGCCTTCAAATAAAATGTACATATTCCTGTGAAAAATATTTTCTATCTAGTCTAACCCAGTTATTATACCTTGGGGAATAATGCGTAAATTATGTCCACATTTTTACTACTGAATTCACATCTTCCGTACCAAATATTTTCATAACATTTTTTAGAAATTTTCCCTTTTTTGTTATATTGACCCTTCTAGGTCCCCCTGATATATCCTTACTATTACAAATCAAATTCCAGTCCCCACCTATAAACAATATTCCCTGTTGAAAGCTGATTATTTCTCCCACAATTTTCCTAATCTGCATAACAGCAGTTTTTGGTGGTCATATAAATACATGCCATTATAATCCCCCTCCTTTGCCAATAGCCCCTTACTACCACAAATTGACCATTTTTGTCTTTTTCCCTCATCTATTACAATTAGAGCTCCTCTGGCAATTATAATTACTCCCCTTTTCCTCTGTCCCTGACATTCTGCTGAGTACCCATTCTGAAATCCACTCTTTGTCAAATTCACATGCTCATTTCTTTCCAAATGTGTCACCTGTAACATTACTATTTGAAGTCTGCATTTCTTCATATAATTCAATACACTTTCCTTTTATCTATACCTGTAAGGCCATTCATGTTCTGGGATAATATGGACAACATAGCCATCATGATACAAACCCATTGTTCCCACCTATTATACATTGCAGTTTTTGTAATGTGTATTTCCAGATTTTGTGTTACATGTATATAATGCTTTGCAGGTTAGTCTTTTGTACAGTTGTTTCTTCTTATCTCCATTTGAACCTGTGCTACATTTTTCAAGACTTTTTTGTTTTAATGAAAACCCTCAAACAAAAAGAACTAAATACAAAACACTACCTTTACCTATTAATTTGAAACATACACACAAAACTATGTACATCTTCAAAACATGAAGTTCAACACTCCAGAAGGGATCAATTGTCTTAAACTGACAGCTGTACCTACAGGCATGATCTAATCTAAAGTTAAGGCTACCGATTCTAAAGCACATGCTACAGCCTGTGCGCCCATTTACACTGATTGCTGTCTGTTCTTCTCTTATCACTCCTCTCCTCCCAGATATAAAAACAGCTTATATACTTTCAGAAAACAGTAACTTTAGTCCTAAGAATTAAAGTATTAAGGCTACTAGAGAGATTGTTACCTCTTATTCACTTCTCATAATTTCAAACTTTATTTTTTTCTCTGAACTACTTGCCATTATACCTTTAAATTTTGCTTTTCTCTCAACAAAGAATACTCAAGAATTCTCAAGATTAACTGCTTGCATCTACAGACAGCTTGTCTCCATGTGAATGCACTTAGCAAGGAATCTTTATAAATTTCATTCAGAAAAGAATGCAAGAATGAGCTGCCCTCAGCTGCAGGCATCTCAACTCCACTAAACATTTGCTAGTGGAAGGCAAACAAGCTAAAACCTTTGCAGTTGTAAGAAGCCTTGCATTTTCATGGCTTTCATCATTTTTTATTATTTATAAAGCCTACATGTTTTAAAAAAACTAATCTAGGCATTCACTCTTGTAGAATACAAAGAAAAAATATCTGTAATCTACATGTAATATAATCAGTGCACTTTTGCACCCTACCCTCACCCCAGCAGCCCAAGATCACAGCAAATGAATATTAAACTTGCTTTTGTCCAGCCTTTTTTCTCTTGTTCTACTGCAAAACTTATATTTCTTACAAGTAAAAGTGCTTGTTTACTTTAATATCTTTAACTCATACAACACTCACTGGAAAGATTCCTGCCATATTTAAAATGCTCCTGACTACACACTACACAAAACTTTTTCAGTGTATATAGCATGCAGTTTCACAAAACTTCACAAAATTATCCACTGGAACATCCCACCCTTTCTGATCAAAGAGATGAGGCATTTCAATACATTAACAGGCAAGAGAAATCATACAAGACAGGAATAATCTGCTTGCATCCATTTAAAAGAAATAAAAACAAGGCATTTACAAAATAGGGCCATAGCTCTCAACCTTCCTTTCCAAAAGGAGGAACACTACCTCTCATAATATAACAGAAGGCTATGTTCCCTCGATATGGAAAATATCCCACATCATTCCCCTCTCATAATATGGAACAAATGGACAAAATGTGGAAAACTTTCTAACAGCTTACTAACAACTTCAATTAGGATGGTTAAGATGTGTTCTTTTAAACTTATAAAAAGGTTTTATGATGGATTAGTATTTTTCATGTCTATTTATCATGGATATCAGTTAAAAAAATTTCTAAGACTGAATGTGTGACAGACCACTTCAAAGTGGAACTTTGATGAACATGGCTGTTTTAAGACCCAGTATGAGGACCAATCTTCATAATGAGGTACACTTGAGAGGTGAGGTTAAGGCAGACAATTCTACAGTGATGTGATATGTAAACATATACGGAGGAATAAGATATTTCTAAGACTCCCTTAATGTAATTCTGAGACTTGTAAGTAGGAACCCTAGAATTATAAGAAAAGTACAAGAATGCAGGACAGCAATGAATGTCAAACATTGCTGGTCTCCTTTAAAGTTATTAAATGCAGGAGAGGTAAGCCAAATGCTCCCCCCTTGCAATGTGGATGGTAGAATCTCACATCCCCTAAATTATCATTTCTAAAATTGCCATAACTTGGAGAAAAGAGAAAACGCAAAGACACAGCAATCTCAGATTTGTAATATACAAGTCTGCATTTTTTTTTTCATTCAGTCTTGATCTTCTGGAACTTATTATATGGTTAATGTGCTTACCTTACAGACACAAGATGCAGGGTTTGATTCTCACATGGGGTATTTGGCTAGGCTTAATATGACCCACAAGGGCAGTTAGCCTAGTACTAATCAATGAACCTATGAATCTATGAACCTATGAGTCTTGAAATATCAAAGGGTTACCTTTTTGTAAATGTACAAAGAGGCAAGCAAAGTCTGGAAGACATCTTTACAGTTCAACCTACATCTTTCAGAAACACGTGTTCCTGGCCGATGGAATAAGTTGTTAAGTGCTCTGAGCAGCATGATAACAACAAATAATGAATACAAACTGCACCTGTAATTCTTTCAAGACATCTTTCAAATGTGTTTTTTCTACAGACTACACAACCAAGAAAGTATTTTGTCATGCCTCACTTACTGATTCAGAAGTCACAAAACCTACCTTTGAGGTTGAGGGGGCCTTCTGCCACTGCATAAGTAGGTTTGAAATTCAAAGCAAGCAATTAACATTTTGCTGAGTATTGTTGGTGCTGTAAAGCACTCAATGAAATGTGGTTCATTTACTCCTTTTCTGCAATTTTTGAGTCTTGATGAAAATGATGCTGTTACAATATTGTGGACCAGTACCACAGTGGTGAAATAATTTTATGTTTATATAACAGGGAAGTGACTGGACCACAAAATATGATAAACAAATATTAAAAAAGAAAAAAAAAACATAGTAAATGGAATCAGAAAAACATGCCGGAGAAGGAAATGTCTACATCAAAGCTAGCAGTGTAATCAGTGACATCAAAACAATAATCAGATTTCAGTACATTCTCACAGAGTGTACAGAGAACAATCTAGAACAGTTGTAAATAAAATGTACAATGTATGCGCTAGATATGCAACTGTTGCATTGTGCCTTTAATATAGTGGCACTTTGTATCACTGTGTGCTTTACAGCAAAAAGACTGCATAAAATAGGTAGAATTCAGCCTGTGACTGAAAGAGTGTGCCTTTGTTAGGGGATAATGTGTTGATATTGCTTTCCAAATACCCCAGGGGAACAGTCAGTGAAATGTAGCAATTGGATAATCTGCAAAGAGTTGTACACACAGTTTTGAACGTCAAGGTGCTGGCGATTTTCTAGATTGTGTACTTTAAAGTGTGACCTACATATGTAGTGGCAGTGACAAATTGTAGCGCATAGAGAGACTTGTGAATGGAAACATCATTGACACCATTCAAAGAAAACCTATTAGGAAGTACTTGACTGCAGACTTTTGAATTATATGGGTTGTTTGAAATAGTATGAGCTTTCAGCTCATTACTTTCAAAAACTTACAAGGCAGGTTATGTCTTGCTTCAAGACTTTAAATAACCCAGTCTTCATGATTCTTTTATAGTTCCAGCAATATGAACAGAGTAAGGACCTATGGTATAACAATCGGTCATTTCTTCTTTTTTACTATTAAATCTTCCACAAGAAACCTCTGTGGGCCCCCTTGTAAGAAGTGCTAATACATCTATTTTTCTTTTCTAATACTATAACACAATATCTTATTTACAAAAAAAAAAAAAACAGCTTGATCATTTGGTTGGAGCTGAGGCATTTTCAGTAAATGCTATGGCATCTGCCTGGGTTCTACGTTGCCCTTTAGGCATGAAAACATGTATAGCATAAAGTATGAAACTATAATAATTTAGCCAAATCTGGCATCACTTGTAAGTAACCAAGTCAAACGCGCAAACACTAGACCAGTAGAGTGACTCGTACTGAAGAACAAACACTTCTTGCAGCACCAGTAAATACGAGTGATTTTTACTAAACACTTTGTACCTGTGTAAATAGTGTAATGTGCTGCTACTCTTAAACCCAATACCCCTCCTGCCTGGGTGATAATTTATTATTACAGTTACTTTTTACAGCACTTCTCTCTCATTCCCCTTTCAGAGACATTAACTTAATAATTGTTTTTGTCTCCATCTTTTCATTTAGTGACCACTGTTCCTGCGAACGGGCTCTCTCTCAGTCCCCCACTTGCTGAATCCTTGGCCATTGGCGGCATCTGCAGTGGAGAAACCAGCCACAAGGACTCAAGGGCTTTGGACAGAAGATAGGCTACTGTAGGTGTCTATCTACATTTCCCTTTTAGCCTGCTACTGTAGAAAGTACTTGGTCTAAAGCTGAAATAAATGGCTCTACCCACATGGCTAGGGACAGCAGATGCACCCCCACCCCCATCTGCTGTAAATACATTCCCCAGTTAACTTTTTCTTTTAAGTTATCAGTAAACCAAGATAAATCTCTAGGTGAAAAAAGGTGACCCAGTAGATACACTGGAACTGCCCACTTGTAAAATAGAGGCAAAAATCTACTTAAACTGCCACTTTTTGTCTGCTTCAAACTGGGTGTCTACCCAGAAAGGACACAGCTGAAATCAGGTCTATAGATTGTTTTTCCCTACTAGATTCTAATAACTCC
Organism: Protopterus annectens; assembly: GCF_019279795.1. Taxonomy (NCBI): domain Eukaryota; kingdom Metazoa; phylum Chordata; order Ceratodontiformes; family Protopteridae; genus Protopterus; species Protopterus annectens. Next base: position 1,263,738,131 of record NC_056726.1, read on the forward strand.
TAATAATTTGGCTATTTAGACACTTTCCCTGCAATCTTTAGACTGGGGGGGGGGTTTCTAGCCCGCTCAGTTCGCTGCACTCACGTCGCTCCTCTCCCTGCCCCCTATTCCCACCTGCCCCCAGTACCTCTGCATTTATTCTTAGCCTTAACCCCACCCCTAATTGCCAGTAATTAGGCTACACCACTACTCACCCCCCCACATCCAACACAGTCATGCTACTACCTAATACAATAACAATCCTAACCTGTGTAGTTCTAGCTCATATTACATCTTACTAAGGCTCCACAGTCACATGCCCCAACAACTTCCACTGTACTCTCTCAACACCCACCCTCAAACATGTACACTATAACTACACAACCCCTGCCACCAAAACCATCCTCCCAATACACACACTCCATTAGCACACACCTAACACACTCAGAAATAAAATATCCCTAAGATACCACACGCATTTTACTATGTATACAAAACATATCCTAAATACCCTCTATAAACTAGCCCTCGCTGGAGACATCCATCCAAACCCTGGTCCTCCCAAATCCCTAAACATCAGAAGCATATGCAATAAAATCCAAGAACTTCACACCAGCATAAGCATATATTCCCCAGATATTCTCTTCCTAACTGAAACCTGGCTCAAACCTCACATCAAAAGTGAGGAAATACTTCCACCTGAATACAACATCCTTCACATAGACAGATTGTCCAAAAAAGGAGGTGGTGTAGCATTGATATTTAAACACCACTTCAATATTCAACTCCTGAACTCATCTGCCCCTCACCACAACAATGAAGAAATCCTCTATGCCAATCTCATATTAAACCCAAACAAAACAATCAATATCATAGGATGCTATTTCCCACCAGGGCAAAATATCACACCCCTAGAAAATCTCCTGAGCTGGGCTACTCTATCTCTACCCCAGGAAACCATCATTCACGGTGACTTTAACATCAGCTGGCTATCCTGTAATAACAGCCTCCCAACCATTCACTGTAATCTCCATGGGTTCACTCAACTCATTCAATCCCCTACCCGAATCAACAAAAAACTCTAACAATCATACCTTACTTGACTGGATCCTAGTCAACAAAGCCCCTCACTCTTACCTAGCAGGCTGCTTACTTGACAGTCTTAGTGACCACTCCCCCACCTTCCTAATTCGGTACCACACAGACAGTCTGAAGCCCATTATCCACAGGCAAATATGAAACAAGTCCAACTTCAACCCCAACTCCATCATCTCCTCCCTGCAAAAAATTAACTGGTCACCACTAAAATACCTCATCCTAGATGAGGCTGTCCACTTCTTCAACAGTACCTTCCTCTCCATCCTAAACACCCATGCTCCTGTAAGAAATGCCAAAGTCAGATCCAGGCATGCCCCATAGTTACAAAAGGCCACCAGAACCCTAATGAAATCCAGAGATAAGGCCTGGGAGCACTCGCGACTAACAAAAAATAACTCAGATAGGCAATCATTCCTTGAACTGCACAATAAAGCCAAAAAGCATATAAAATTAGACAAATCCCTCTACTATAAATCCACCCTAAACTCTACCAACCACAGCCCTAAGCAATTCTGGTCCAATATTAACTATATCCTCCAACCAGGGAAGGTTGATACCCCCCAGCAATCCATTCCTCCCTCCTTCAGCAGTATTGCTGAATCCTTCAACAAACACTTCACTGAAACTATAACATCTCTAAACAAACAACATTTCCCTACAACAGCCCCCAACTCCTAACCCTAAACCCCCCACTCCTCTTTTCTTCTTTACCTCAGTACCTACGTCCAACATAAAAAGACTATTGTCAAAACTTAAACCCACCAAACTCGCAGCTGACAACCTCCCCTCTGAATATTTGAAAATTGCATCTGATACACTAGCCTACACAATTTTAATTCTATTCAACCATACCATAAGAGAAGGCTATGTTCCCTCGATATGGAAAATATCCCACATCATTCCCCTCCACAAAGGCACCCCCTCCACTGACATCTCCAATTACCGCCCCATTGCTATCCTCTCCCCGCTCTCCAAGATACTTGAAAAATGTATCAACACCCAGGTCTCCAGCTACCTCCTAGCTAATAATCTCCTCTCCAAAACCCAACATGGTTTCAGGCCATATCACAGCACTACCTCTGCTCTGCTCTCCTTCACCAACACTATACTTCATCACAAAAACAATGGCCTCTTCTCTATTCCCGTATTTCTAGATCTCTCAAAGGCCTTTGACATGGTATCTCATGAGCTACTACTCTCTACTCTCCTCAACCTCTCCTTCTCACAACTAGCCTGCAACTGGTTCCACAGCTATCTACACGGATGCCAACAATCAGTAATCTGGGACAATAACACATCACCTCGCCTCCCAGTTACTCTCGGAGTTCCCCAAGGGTCTATCCTTGGCCCTCTGCTATTCTCACTCTTCACTAACAACCTACATACTGCCACCACACAAGCATCTCTTATACAGTACGCAGATGACTCTACTCTCATCTGCTCTGCCCCCACTCTACCAGAACTACAACAAATCACACAGGAATCATTCTCTTCTGTAGAAAGCTGGCTATCCAATGCTTAGCTCCTACTCAACTCAAGTAAGACAAAACTTCTCTTGTTCCAACCTTCCAAAGCCACCCAAAACACCCCCCCACTTCAACATTCTTGACAAAGACAATACTATTATCTCTCCATCAGAACACACAAAATTACTTGGTGTGGAAATAGACAACAAACTTAGATTTGACACCCACATATCTCTCACAATAAAAAAAGTTCACAAGAAACTTGGTGCATTATATCGAAGCCGCCAATTCCTAACCAAGGCAGCTAGAATCTCCATAGCCAATTCCCAGCTAATTTCCACCCTACTCTATGCATCCCCGATACTTACCAACCTTAGACAGACATACCTACACAAGCTGGATGCTTGTTACAACAAAATTGCTAAATTTGCCACTGGAACCTCCTACAGCAGCCATCATTGTATCTCCCTTAAAGAACTAAACTGGCTAGAACTCCCACAACTCCTTCACTTTAATCAACTCACCCTTGCTCATAAACTTATTAACCACCCCCTTAACATCCCTTCCCTTCAAACCCTTCTCCAACCCTATCACCCTACTAGGCCCCTAAGATCAAGCAACAAAAATCAACTCACTGTTATCAAACCCAAAAACTCAGCAGGAGAAGCCATATTTTCATTTACCACATCTAAACGTTGGAACAATCTCCCCCCCTCTATAACTACCTTCCAGCAGCCTTTTCAAGACTGCCTTCAAATTCCACTTAAATTTGCACTGGCTTTGCCCTTGTTCTAATCCAGACTAACACTCCCACCCTTACCCCCCCCCCCCACCTAGACTCTTAACCCAACTATACTACTGCCACTACTAACCACAGTCAGAAAAAGCTAGTTGTCTTTACATACTTGTCTGACAACGCTGTTACTAATATTATAAATGACAAGAAACTATCTTAACTTGCAACATTTTCTGTATATACTGTTGATACTCAATATCTTGTTATTGTATTAAAGCCAACAACCTGTAATGTTGTTTACTATTGCTGCAACTTTGTATCTCTATCATGTACATGACGTGGAGCTTTTCTCCCCGGGCATCTGCTGAAAAAGGGCCTGCGTCCAGTTGGAATTTTCCGGTAAACAAATATAAATAAATAAATAAATAAATAAATAGCCAGAAGCCTACAAACATAAGAAATGTCAGGAACTCAGGAAGTTCTAAACACAGCTCTAAGAAAAATGCTGTTTAATAAAAAATCTGAGCACTTTTCTCTCTATATAATATTACAGACATCACAGATCTCTGATAAAGTCTTATTAGTAGGCTTCTAGCTCCTATTTCATCACTTGTATTTATTAGTGCTGTGAGCAGTGTTTATTCTTCAGCATGATTCACTCTCCATCACTTGTAAGTAACTTGGAGATGTTAAGATGAGACTATAACTTGACGATTAGTTTTATTATATCACCACAAAAAAGAAAGGCAAAGGTCAACGTACACTCCGAGCTTGATTGCCTCAATAGATGCATCTACAGAGCAGGCTACAGTCAATTCTAGTGCAACTCTATTGAGTCCTTCATCTTTCATAGGCTGATAGGTATATACTAGGCTAACAACTACTAGGGTTCTTAAAAGCCTAGCTGTGCAACCCAAATATGACCCACAAATTTGATTTATATGTGATTTATATGGGGTGATTTACTGACTGCCTCTGTCCATCACAGCAGCCAGACGAGTGGGGAATTTCCAATTACCCATCCAGAGGTCCAAGTTGTGCTTAAATAGGGATATGGAGGAACTTTGCTTCACACAGCCTGTTCCAGAGAATAGGAATTCTCTGAAAAATATATCTCTCTGCAACATGTCCTGTTTATGTTGCAAGCAAAATTTAGGCCTTTTAATTTAGTAGTTCAGATGCTGCTTGTTTTGCACATATACAAAAGATTCATCAAAACAGGGTCTAGAGATGCCTTGTATGCCAGACAAAGATCACCTCTGAGAAGTCTGTATAATACAAAGTAAGGAGACAGGGCTTTAAGATGATCAGCAAAGGGACAGTGGGTTTATTCCCTGTATTCTTTTTGTGAGGAACCTTTGTGGATGTTCCAGTTGCTGCATGTGTCTGGTCAGGTAAATACCGAAGAAGGCATTATACTCTATGATGGGCCTAATGAGAGCCAAGTGCAGTTGTATGATGACCTCTCTGGACCTAGAGTTGAGCAACACAGAAGGATTTTCTTACTACATTGGACACATGTTGCTTGAAGGCTAGGTTACTGTCTACATGAGTTCCCAGATCCCTAACTAGTGAATCAACTTTTAAGAGTGTTTTATTGATGACATAGTTGACTGCGGTTTCAGACTTCCTAAAAGGTACTATAATACATTTCTTGGTATTGAGTTTTAAGCCATGGCTTTGGGACTAAGCACTGGTCTATATTAGACCTTCCTGAATGGTGTTCTCAGGTTGGGGGGATTCAATAACTGCAACGAGTTTGCAATCAGCTGCAAATTTGTTTAGCCAGAGGTCTTTAACATTGGCTTTGACATTCAAGAAGTAGATGTCAAAGAGGAGTGGGCCTACGACAGAGCCCTGGGGGACTCCCCTAGTGACTGGCCTCTTTGTGGAGGTGGTCTCACCAGTTCTAACCTCCTAGGTCCTATCAGTGAGCCAGATAGCTAGTCAGCAGTTTATAAAGAGGGTTATACCTAGTTCTGTAAGTTTGTTGACAATGCCTGACTGGGGTATTGTGTCAAGTGCCTTAGCCAGATTCTAGGTAGGCAGTATGCACAGTTTTCCCCTCATCCATTGCTATAGTGATCTTTTCAAAGAAGTAAGCGTGACCTGACAAGCCAAACCCGGATGGATTCAATGTCTGGAGGTCCCTTATATCCTTTTTGATAATTGCTATAATTCTTTCCAAGGTTTTGCAAATAAGACTAGTCAGACTAATGAGTCTGTAGTTTCCAGGATCTGTTGAAGGTACTCCCTTATGGAGGCAGATGACTGTCTCAATCCTCTATTCATGTGGTACATAGCCTGTTTTAAGACTATAGTTAAATAATGACTCCAGCAGTCCTCATACATCACATTTTAGACTATACGGGTGGTGTCCTGGGATGTTATCAAGGACAACTGAGGCCATGTTCTTGGCTTTAATGAGTGCAACCATGCTCTTTCACTATAGTTGGTGGGGTTAAATTTGAGAGTGTAAGGGGGCTAAAGTGGGAACTGAATTTGTCTGCTAACAGGTTTGCCATATCGCCAGGCTCGATGAATTTAGCACCATTAATTACCAGTTCAGCACATTGCTGTATGCTGCTCATAAGGTTTCTAACAGCTGTACAAGGTTTTATGGCTATCCTGCATCTGAAAGGATATCTTAAATTTAAAGCTGGCTTTGTTTCACCTAATTAGCCCTTTTAGATGCCATTTATAGGTTCATAGAGGTAGTACTAGGCTAACTGCCCCTGTGGGCTGTTTTAAACCTAGCCCAATTACCCCATGTGAGAATCAAACCCTGTACCTTCTTTCTGTAAGGTAAACACCTTAAACATTATGCTAACCTCCCATTTACTTTGAAGAAACAGTTTTTATCTTTATGGGAATTACCCTTCCTGATTTTTCCCATATTTTTCCTTTTGTTGTATATCCTGTTTAATTTGTGATGCCAACAGAGCAGTTTGTTTCTAGAGCTAGTTCTGGGCTCACTTCTGTTAGGTACAGCAGCCTCTACTCAGCCATTGCTATGGTTGCTCAGAGTTTCTGAGCGCAATTCAGCATATACTGGTGTGTTCTCAGGGTTTGAAGGGGCATTGCATTTTGACAAACCGTCACTTAATAACAGATAATTGGCCTTGGAATAGTTCCTAGCTGTTACACCTTTCAATGGGATTATGCAGTTGATTTTGACTTTAAAGAAGATGGCTTTATGATCAGACCTTAACAGGGAGGACAAAGACATGGGAAGGGTTGCAGCATTTTCACATATTTGTGAGCACGAGGTCCAGTATGTTGGAGCCTCTAGTGGGTGTATTCACTATTTTTCAGGGTTGTTTGCATTTACAAAGTCTAGGAATCTCTGTGCCTGTAAATTTGAGGTTGTGTAGGATTTCCAATCTATAGAGGAGTAATTAAAGTCTCCCATGAGTAGGGTGTTAAGTTGGAAGGTAGATGTCTCCAGTAAGTCCAAATATACATTGTAAGCTTCCTGGGACATGGAGGGTGACCTATAGCTGGCTAGGATATTGTATGGTGTGACATTTTGTATACAGTGATCTGCATGTGGAGGAACTCCAGCATGTCATCCTGTTTGATCCCCCTCCAGAGGTATGCTTGTTACTAATGTATATTGAGACACCTCCACCTTTAGCCCTTGTCCATGCAACTATTGGTCTAGAAGTGTGGAAGACTCTAAAACCTTGAACTGCCGGGGTACTTTCTGCTGCTTTAAACCCTGTCTTGGTAACTGCACAAATATCTATATTCTCAAGTGTGAGGAGGGCTTGGAGGGAGTATAGTTTTTTGTAGGCTTCTGGTATTGAGCAGTAACACCTTCCGGTTCTGTTGAATTGACTTTGCTATGTCAGTAAGTTTGTTCATGTGGCACTTCCTAAAAAAGGCACTATAGGGGTGGACAAAGCCTTAGCTAGTATTCAAAAGCCTGAAGGGGAAAGGTGCAGACCATCCTTGGCAAAGGAACATGGTGTGTTGACCATGTCGTCCTGAGCTGACAAATATCGGAGCTCTTTAGAATGACACATATTATGTTTCATAGGTTTATAGGTTCGTCAGTAAGTATTAGGCTAGCAGCCCCTGTGGGACATTTTTAACCTAGCCAGTTTCCCTTTTGAGAGTAAGAATCAAACCTTGTACATTCTATCTGGGAGATTAACATCTTAACCATTATGCCAACCCTCAGCCCTTCTGTGTCAACTTAGTGCGCGCATGTGTGTGTGTGTGTGTGTGTGTGTGTGTGTGTGTGTGTGTGTGTGTGTGTGTGTGTGTGTGTGTGTGTGTGTGTGTGTGTGTGTGTGTGTGTGTGTGTGTATGTGTGTTTGTGTGTGTGTGTGTGATATCTCTCAACTGTCCTGATTTAAGAAGAATTTCTAGATTTTTGCCTCATATTTTTGGTCTGTTCCTCATAAAATGTGAGGTTTTCTGGAAAATCATCAAGGATTAAAGTCAGTAAATAATGACAGAAGTTTGAGTTTCAGACTTCATATCCTTCAGAAAATCCATGCTAATGCAAAAGCTGTTATCCTATCAGCTTTGTAAGTTTATTAGAATGATATTTAAAAATTGTCTCTATTTTTGGACCTTTGCCCCCATTATTTTTAGCTTTGGCTGGATTTCTTGTGCTAAGAGGTTGAATGGTATGTGTCTATATGCATCACAAATATGCTCTCTGTGATAATGTCCAGTGACTCACATTGTGAGAATGCTCAGAAAACAAAATTTTGAAGTCTGCTGTATATAAAACTGAAATGATGGAAGGAATCCAGACTGGTCATTGTGTTTATTTATTGGTGAAACAGTGAAATCAGAACACTAAGGAAGGCCTGTTCACACTCTTCCTGTATGAGGTATAAGTACAGCACCTTTTTAACGATGTCTTCCTGAGCTGCATCCTAATATACTTAAAGATGTACTCTGACCTGTCAGTACAAAAGACAAACAAACAGAATTCAGGCCTGATCAAGTTGTTGTTGATGCTGGCTATTTATCAACAGAAGCGAAACATCATTACTCCATAGTACTTAGTTCAGTGATAACTGCATTTGTACCAAAGGCCAATTAAACACAGATTTCAGGTTTAATGAATATATTAATTGTCAAATCTATTAAATATTCCAGATTTTTGAAGGATAATATTCAGTTTGTCAGATATCTGACAATTTCTTTTTCTACAGACAAACCATGGAAAATGAAATATACATACACCATGACGTAGCCATTTCACCCTTGGAGTTAGTTTAGACTGTAATAACTCAACATCCATTAACATACAGAAGTCCTTATCATGGAGTACCCTGTAAGCTAAGCATAACTTTACCTTTAAATGTCTATAACTGATGGAATAAAGACCAATAATATGCAGTCTTAGACTGTAGAGAAGATGTTTAATAGATAAGCAAATGACATGTACTGTAAGCATAGAACAGTGAATTGTATTATATCACTGGTCTTATGTATGCCAGAAATACTTTGGTCAAAAAGGCAATATCACTTGTTGAGAAATGTTTAATAATAATTTCTACCAGCCTCATGGCTTTAGATTAAATTATCAATGCCTGATTTCTAAACTTTAAGGTGTTATACTAAGTGATTCCCAAATCTTTGAAGCCGTCCAATATATTAAAGTCAATGTCTCCATGATATGTTAATGTCCATAGAGCTGGTTTGACAAAATATAGGAGGCAATGTTTGTCCTAGTCAGTTTCCATCCCTCATGCTAACCAACTGAATATTTTACAGATACATATTAAACGTATATATGTTATCCTGACTGGTCACAAATTTCCCACTTTTCATATCATCAGTATATTTACCCACCCAATAGGATTCCAATACTGGGAGATGGGAAAAGACCAAGTTAAATAAAACTGGACCAAAAACAGATCCCTGTAGAACCCTAATTTGAACAGACTCCTATTCACAAAAGCAATTATTGAGTCTTTCTTTTTGATGTCTATCATAAAACCAATTTTTAATCCACCTAACAGTATATGGGTGAAGCAATAATTTCAACATTGTAGCTATAATACCAGAATGTGGTAAACTATCAAATGTTTCAGATAAATCCAAATATACCACAATAATTCAAATTACAGAAACCCAAGATCATACTGACTGTACTATAAAAATTGCCCCAAGTTTGTGAATGAAGATGTTTTTTTTTTTTTTTTTATGAAGCCATGTTGGGAAATATCCATTAATGGCCTTAATGAATTAATTTATATAATCAAACTTAAAAGGCATCTTCAAAGCACTTATCAATTAGAGATATTAAACTTATTGGTATATAATTACTAATTTTATCAAATAGTCCATCATTGTATAAAGGCACTATGTTTGTAAGTTTCCAACTGATAGGGACCCCAACCTAGATGATAAGAGCAGACTGAACATAGTGCTAAGCTTGATATTCATATCCTTAGGTACATATGTCAAAAACAAGCTGGAATATTGACTGGTCTGGGGCTAGAATCAACCTTTAGCATTATCTATAAATTAATTAATCATCAATTCAGATGGAAATACTTGACTGGGGCAAATGTATTCAAATGTCACAGTCCTAGTTATAAGATGTTAGTACTTCACTTTTGGTAGTAAAGTAGAAATTAAATATATTTGCCAACTCAGTGCTCAAATATAGTATTCTAAGATTGTGGATGATGTACCCAAGATGGTCTGCAAACCCTTGTTTGAGATATTTTTTTTTCATAAAGATTCATAGCCCTTCTCAGGGATTCTTTCAGTTTTACCAACATTATAATATGCCTTCAAGGCAGAAATAATATTAAATCTTTTCTAGATATTTCCTTGTTTTGTTTGTTTGTTCATTTGTCTCAGTAATTTAGACTGCAACCAAGGATGAATGTAGATACCTATTTTCTTTACGATTATCTTCTGAGAATTATTTATATGTTCAATACAGGTATCATCAAACAGTTTCACACAAAATGACTAAAACCAGTGGTTTTGGATCTTCAAACAGTTTCCACAATGACTACACATTCTGATTGTTATTAATCATATCAAATAAAGAAGTAACATTAAGTATAAATTCATAATTACTAAGTTTAGACGTGTCAACAACATACCTTGTAGTTGTGATGAGGTTTATTTATTTATTTTATTTACACTTTGTTGACTGGCTTAGTCTGACTAGGCCAATGGCCTCTTTTTATGGGAGGCCCAAGGTGGTATCCATACTGACTAGGGGAAATTTAGTGATGGCATCTTTTTGATAAGTACCATCTGATCTTCATTCATCAGAACTTTCCTTTTTTAAACATGTGCTACTTCTTGTACTTTTATTAGATATAGCTGAAATTTAAAAATGAGTTACACTATCCCTGTATTTTTCACTCAAAAGGTTACTCCCATGATAGCTCAGATAGGACTTATCCTTATCAAATGAAGTCAGTAAGGCCAAAAAGGATGAATGATGATGCTCATAGCTTCAGATTTAACCTTTCTTTCTCCTTTTCATATGCAACTAACATCAGAATGAAAGGTCCTATCAGAAACTATCATGCATGGAGCCATTGCTCATGAGTACACGCAGTATTTACTCGTGTATTTTATAATTTGATATGTAATAATTTTCTGAGCCCTGAGAATGCTTAGTGGTAAAATACCAGAAGGTTACATTTGTAGAACATTATTTTATGCATGTATGATTCCTTCGTCCTGTTTGTTGTTTTACAATACCTGTTCCCCCATGTATGCATTGTTTTCTGTTACTATATATAGTTTTTGTCAGTTATCCCTACTGAGATCCACTAAACACAATTGTTTGATTTTAAAACTCATTCATGAGCATTTCTCTTTAAAATTATTTGCTCAGACTCTCAGTACTTATGCAGTCAAACACAGTAGTATTCTAACACAGATCTACAGCTTGTAAAAACTGAAAAGTAAAAAAAAAACTGCTTCAATGACCTATGACCTAACTGTTGAAGCATGGTTTTCACAGTATGGCACAGTAAGAATCATACAGCTGGCATAGCCCCTATCATGGTGACAGGCCAAAGTTTCACCAATACATATGGTGAGACAGAAGGCAACAGGTGCAAGTTCCCTTATGTAAAAGTCCTTGATTTAGTGAAGCACAAACAAATGGTACAGTAAGAGTCGGGGGCTACTCTCTGAGCTAAATTTATTTTTATCCAGTAAAAGTTGAAATTATTCAAAGAAGCTTGGCTGGGTGATCAAGATCAAAGATCAGATTATGCACATGTGTGTGTTTGTGTGTTTCATTGTATGTATGTGTGTTGGTATGTATGTCTTAGTCTCTGTCTGTCTGTGCTTCTACGTGTATTTCCGTATGTGGGAGTGCGTGCATGTGTGTGTGTGTGTGTGTGTGTGTGTGTGTGTGTGTGTGTGTGTGTGTGTGTGTGTGTGTGACTGGATCTCTCAACACGAGTGAGAAACTGTGGGCTCTACGTCTTCATTTCTTTGTATGTGTGCATAAGTAACTATTCCTGTGCGTATGTGCATTTCTGTATGCATGTGTGCAAATATTAAAAAATGAAAACAGTTTCTCCAACAGAAATTATATATCCTAGCAAGGTTGAAACATTAGTCACAGGAAATACTTCAAATCATTAATATCTATATCTGGGGGCATGTGTCATTTGATCTAAAACACATTTAATCAAAAAAAGGACACTTTCACAATTGATCTAAAACATACTTCACTGGAAACACAAATGACTGAATCACATATGATAGCAAAATGTGTAAAGCTACAGAAAGTTATTTCTGGTATGGTTTTGTATGATAGGAATTGCAATGCAAATTACTGTTGCTCTGTATTTGTACCTTGCTAATGCCCACTGTGACATTCTACCTCCATCTGGAGAAGTTTGTGTTTTTGTAACAGCAGTGATTCAGGGTGTGAGGAGCATTCATTTTTCTGTGAAGTTAGTATATCTACGTAATGGAGTGGGTTATATCTATGTAAGGGAGTGGGGTATACTACACAGGGTAGTGGGGGGGCGCAAGGGGCAAAAAAAGCTTTTGGAGATATATTTAGATCAAAGTTTCTGTAAAACATTTCAGTCATTTGTGTTTTCTATTAAATGTGCTTTAGATCAGTTGTGACAGGGTCTTTCACTGTTTTTTCATCAAAATATGTATTAAATATAACCCCTTATCTATATTTATATATAGATATAGACACACACACACACACACATGCACATGCACACATAAATGTTATTAATGCTCTTTAGTGTGACCATTACTAGAAAAATAATTCTAATGGATAGTCCATTATTTCAGTGTAATGCCTATCCTGTTGGATATAACTGCTTGGTTAATTGCCTCAAGGGAATTGACAGAGTTCACATGTTTGCACTGTTTCAAAATTAGATCTATTAAAAAATATATATATCCCAGTCGGAGGATGCAAGGAAAAAGACTCAAGGGAGATAGGTGAAGAATGACTGAAACAAACTTCCCAAAGAGAATGTAACATAAAGAGACAAATTCAATAATTCACAGAACTGACATGGGACATTTTTTATGTAGCAGGGAAGAGACAAAAGGAAGCTACTGGTTGACTAGAGTCTTGCTTATATGGTACATATGAAGTGTATAGACTCAGTCATGTTCATGACTAATTAATAAATGAATATAGGGTAATATAGAAAATCCCACAAATCAACTGAAAAGTAAAAATACACAAAACAGAGGCGATAGGGTATTAAACTAATTAAAGCAATGTAACCATTTCAATTCTAGTTTGTGTGACTTAGGATTTACTTATACTTCCATGAGACCTACACGTACATAGAATTCACTGGATCTGCAAGATGAATGTTTGCATAGGTTGTGAGAATAAGATATTGATGTGAATAAGTTCTCTCCGGATAATGTGTGTGTGCTAACAACTATGGGCATTCCACTAATTGCCTTCTTCTAGTAATCCAGAGCCCTACTCAGAGTCTTTCGCTTTCTATATCTCCCGCTATCTTTCTCATTTTCTTCTTGTGTTTATTTACAAAAACACATATTAGCATGTGTATCTCCATGTGCCTGTGTGCAAACACATAAAACAAAAAGCATACATCAATAATTCATATATGGCTGAAATGCATTCTGCCATATCTGAATTGCTGACTTCTGTGTGAAGTGAAACATTTAGTTGAGTGTGTTTAGTCGACTTTTGCATAATTTGATCCTGGTCTGCTTGACTGCAACACAGAGTGTAGATGCTTGTAATGTAAAATTACATGTGTGCCCCATGGGAATTAGTGTGTGTGTGTGTGCGTGTGTGTGTGTGTGTGTGTGTGTGTGTGTGTGTGTGTGTGTGTGTGTGTGTGTGTGTGTGTGTGTGTGTGTGTGTGTGTGTATCAGTAAGACGATGTGCAGTGAAGCTTCTATGCTGGAGAGCATAGATGACACCCTGCACATAAACACTGTTATTTGACTTATCTGAAATAGGCAGGAGGCTATCTACATTTGCATTTTCTACTACAAGGAACAATAACAAAAGGAACTTGTTTTTGATGTTTACTTTTTTTGTTGGTAGTCTGTACAAAGAATGCAAACAAATGCAATGTATTCTCAATTGGAAGTCAGTGCAGTTTACCTGCGATATATAGTGACACAGACATATTACGTGTGTGCATATTCTCTGTTCTGAATAGCATTCACTAAAATAACTTTTTGCCACTTACTTTTGTGATCAGTACACTGTATACAGAATGCACAACAAAATATTACATTTTGACTGAAAGATTTTGAAGTTTTGCTACAATACTGTGCAACTCTTTTACATATACAATTATTTACTGTTTATAACTATTTCATATTTATGAGTGTATTCACTTAAATATATAAAACCCATCTATTTTAATGTTTGCTAAAACTTTAAATATTTCAGCCATTCTTTTTAATCTTCTCTTCTTGCTCATGTCATGGCTGAAGAAAGATTTACTGCATATACATATCCATAAAAAACTTATATATCCTAATAGATTTCACCTCCACTGTGCAATACATTTATGAAATCTCTATTAATAAATGGTATACATTAAAGACATGCAGTAAATGTCTTGTGAGACACTTTGAGACTATAAACATTCTTCTCTTTATATTCAGACGTCGGTATTTTACTAGCTTACAAAGCAGGATAAAGACATTTGAATTTTTTACTTTCTTTTGCCCCTGCATTGCTCTGATGTTCTGCCACTAAAGTGATAAAAAAACACTGGCTTTTACTACAAGCATTATATATTGTACAGACACAATCACATAACAGCAAACAGGTGTAATGGCCAACACAGATAATACAATATAAGTTCACTTTAGCTACTGGAGTATGGAGATAATAAGAATATTTCTTTATTTATTTTCCTTTCTTATTTTTAACTTCTGCAACAATGTGATTGAAGGTCTCTTGTGTGTGTGTGTGTGTGTGTGTGTGTGTGTGTGTGTGTGTGTGTGTGTGTGTGTGTGTGTATATATATATATATATATATATTTTTTTTTTTTGTTTGTTTTTTTGTTTTTTTGTTTTTCCTTCAAAATTTCAAAGGTTCTTTCTTGAACAATATGTGGCCAAAAGTACATTTTCAAAGTTTTGCAATGCCATACTGGAATAATATGAAATCATAATGAAAGTAAAGCTTGATTTGTTATTAAGAGTTCGGCATTGTGAATGAAAATTGTGGTACAGTGAATTTACCCTTTTCCTCACTGTAGTGCAATCTCATAGTTGATATAAATTAATTTTAAGGGGGTCCTTGCCCCCCTCCTGCTAAAATGTAAAAGGACATATGGATGTTCAAAAGCAGAAGTCTGGCATGTTGAATGTTGATCAGTGAGTTTCTGACGTTCCACGTTTAGGCTAGATGTTGTTTTTGTTTTCAACACTGTATTTTGGTCTTTTGCTAAAAAATGTTTTGCCTTTGAAATTTTGATAATAAAACATATATTTATATATCTATAGATATTTATCTATCTGTATTCTTAGCTAATATAGTTACACTGCATTATATTCACACTTTACAATACCAATGGCCAATTTAACGACCAGAAAAGGTAGATATATGCAGATGGTTGACAGGTGTGATAGATCGACAGTCCTCATCCCTTTTCCCTGGGATTGTGCAGTCTCAGATTTAGTATATATAATCAGCAGGGAGTGTGGGGCATTTTTTGCATGCAGTGAGGATTTTACTCACGCATGCATAATTGACTGTTGTTGACCTTTCATGGTTGATGTTCTTGCCTTCAACATTGTGGTGTGTCAACATAATTCTTTTTTTTTTCTGGCCATTCAGCCTTAACTAATTTAATTTGTGAACAAAACTTAAGAAATTAGGGTAGAATAACACTGATATTCTTGCTCTGTAAATCTCGAGCACATTGCTCCTCTCGGATCTTTACTTATAGATTATCATTTTACATTCCTTGATCAGAGTTGCTACATGCCTGCAGAACATATATTACATATATTTCTAGCAATATGTATAGCTTTGTGTACTTTCTCTCTGTACCCCTTTCAATTTTAGTGTGTCTACTTATCTTTCTCTCCCTCCTTCTATTTCTGCCTCTTACCTTCTCCCTCTTTCACACACACACACACACACACACACACACACACACACACACACACACACACACACACACTCACATAAACACACATTATTTCCCCTCAATAGTCAAGAGGCATCATAAAATATCATAGTACACCATATGATGTACAGGTACTTGAAACCAGTGTGGGATGGATTGAATGTGGATATTTAAATGGCTGTGATCATATGAATCAAGCTATAAAAGCAAGTTGGTGCTTCATTTGGCATTCTGGAAGAGTGATACTGGTAAAATAAAAAATAAAATAATAAAGGTGATGAGAATGATTTGCATCTAACATTATGTTATAGTTTGTATAGTAAATGAAATAATAAAGTTGCTCCAGAAATATAGGTGCCCATGCTGATTTATGACTTAAAATATGTATAGAATATGCTGAAATTTTATGAAAGTATGTTTTACTGATTAGTGCAAACTATTCAGTTTGTGCAGAAGCACTTCTGTTTGCAAGGTTAGCCTACTTAACAGTTTTGCCTTGCATTATATCTACTATCAGTTAAGTGAGAAATAATTTTGGTGCTTCTTTAATATAATTACCATCAGTATTATGTGCTATATTATGCTGAAGAAGTTGTGCATGTTATCTTAAAAATGGCTGAAAATAATTTAAATGTAATACTAACATATTTTCAGTACTACATTCACAAACAAATATATGAATGAATGAATAAGCAAATGAATGAATGACATTTAATCCAGCTTCTGTCTCTGCTTAAGCTCACCATTCAGCATGACTTCTGAATTTCACCGGCAAAGACAGCTTGCTTCAGATACATTTAATACTCTCAACATATGCCTTTGTACTATAAATTCTTTTGGGAATGCTTAATAATAGAATAATAATTTCACTTTGGCGTTGAAAAAAATCCGATGGAAACATTTAATAACAGAATTTTTTTCATGTGAAAATTTGTGGTTTGCTGAAATGCTGTAAAGCTTTGTTTAGTTCATTGGCATTTTAGTAAAACTTTACAATTAAGTATGCATACTTTTTCATATCAAGTCATTATTTTGCTTGGAATTTTGTCACAATAGAAATACATTGTGGATTTTGCATCATGAAGACCCAATTTTGAAAAAAAAATGAAACATGAATGTATGCCAAGTTGATGCTTTGTTATTTTTACTGTTAAGAATGTTATGAGTTTTGTTTGAAGTTTTGCATTGATGCTCCAGCTTGGAAAAGTTCAAAAAAGTAGTTGCAATATAAATAATTCATTTATGAAATATATTTGTTTTACTTCTGAGTTTTATTTTGCAACTGCCCATGTGCCATTTAATTGTTTTTTCAGTCCCATTAGCTAGCCTTTCTTAATATATAACTCTGATATTCAATCAGTCCTCTAAAGATTCTATTTTAATAAAGAAAATTTTTGCCACATTTTATTTCTTCCCATACACAAGGGTTAACAAAGGAGACCAGCAAAAAAAAAAAAAACAATAACTCTAGAGAGGGTTTACATATTTGCTCTTTTTGGACTAAAGATATTTATGAATACCTCACATATCATTCTTGGGAACCACAGAGCTTGTAATTATTTGGTTTCTCTCAGCACCAGATAGTATGTATACTATAAAACCATATATAACTTCAGATGATTATAACATAGCTTTGTATTTTTCCTGCTTGGGTTCATCTACATCTGTCATACACATTTTGGTATTCCCCACTGCCCCAGCCCCACCATCCACATCCTCCCACTGAAATCTATGACTACACCATTCATAACCCCCTCATCCCCTAAACACCATATACTCTGTAAAATACAAACACACACATTCTCATACACCTTTTGCTATAGTGCCACCTGTTGGTCACATACTAGGAAGTGCAGTGTGACTTACTCTACTTCAACCCCATAGAATAGACCCCCCAACCCCCCCTCACCATAATTCCTCTAAAACTTTTTACACTCACTGACATTTTAGCCACTTAGTACTAATTATGGGACAAATGGTGTAGTTAGAACGCTCATTATGCAAATTCAGTAATTCATTAAAATAGATATAAACAGGTAATGATATACTTAGTTTTCATCTTAGTCATATTATTTCATAATAATATTTCTTTTATTTTTGTTACGTCTGCATTGAAGCTCTTGGTAGCTTGCCCGTTGCATGTGTATGTTCCCTCTTATAAAGTGCCAGTATACATTTTTAGTACTAAGCTTCTTTATTCTACTACTGTATCAGAGATTAACATTTACAATGTATGAAATTATATTTTGTTGCAGGCACTTGATTTTGTTTTCATTGTTATCAGTGACATGTTCCAGGTTGCATGTTAAAAACAATGCATTTTGGATTAAATCATTTTTGCAGCTGAAATGTAATTAAATAAACATAAATAAATATAACTGAATACAAAATTGAAATTCTGCCTCCTCTACAAAGATGGTTAGTGATACAGACAGCATCACTGAAGTTGGCATACTGCTACAGTAATAGGTATGTGTCTCATTTTGAAGGAAGCATTCCTTTTGGTTTATAAATTCTGAGCGTTTGTCTTCAATAGTTTAAAAAGTGAAACAGACACAGCCTATAGTCATATAACCTGTCCCATTCTATAAAACTAGAGTCTATCTGTGTCTACCAGAAAATCATCTCACAAGATTCTGATGGTGAACTAATGTTGTGGATGAAAGAAACATTATATTTTGTTTTGTAACATATGTATACTGAATATAGTTAAGTAAAATTAATAAAGATCTGGATAAAAAAAGAAAAAAATACAGTGGCACAACAACAACAGTAATGTTCTCCCAATTCTATACTCAGTCCACATATTATACGTCTACAGTTTAAAGAGATCTTACAACTACGGACACTTTTGTGTAACCACCTTGCAGTCATTTTGAATGCATGTATTTCATGAGTTGCCTCTAAACAAGATGAAACTCTGCAGCTGACTTAGGAATCCAGAACATTTTAAGCAAACATTTCACAAATACATACACTCTGCAAAGAAGCCAGTGGTTATGAGACTGTACACACTGCCAAGTTGTGTTTCATCATTTAGGTATACTTATTTTGTCAAGTGGGAGCTATAGCTTATCAGAAAGGAAAAACAGATAATAGACAAGTTAGGCAATTGTTTTCAATCCTGAAATCATGTTTCTGTCTTTCCAGTTTATAAACTGACACCTTCGCTCAGGAACCACCAGTCATACCATAAGCACCTCTTTACGTGTAATCCCTTTTGAGTGATACTCATAGTTTATTAATAGAGGTATACCCTCTACTTCCATTGGATAAGGTAGAATGTACAGTGTCCCTAATACCTGCCTTCACTTCTCATAATTCTTGTTACACTACTAACTGATTATGCTCCATTTATAATTATCCTCCTAAGTCTGTACCAGTGACACTCTCTTACATCTAACTCAAAGGTTAGCAGTCTAACAAAAGTTTCAGATGTTCTAATACTGGATGTATATTCTCCCAAGGAGCCTTGAAGAGTTAAACTACCCTGGCATACGATATGTTACTTGGCATTAGATACTTTCAAGCAGACTCATATGAAAATGTTCGAAGTCATGCCTATCTGTATATTCTGCAATACTCCATAAAATCAATGCCACTATAAAAAGTAATATTTAAACAAAAGTACATGACAAACAGAAACCTAGTAAAAACATAAGTTAAGTAGCCAGGCATTGCACAATGATTTAAAGAACAAGAAAAATGTTCAGTGTTGATTTATAGTATATACTGTTTTCTTAATTCTTACAACTGGATATGATTTTATAAACAAATGCATGACATACATCACTTTCATTTATTACAGACCTGAAGACTTTATGAAAATCATTTCAGTATATAATCCTTATAAGTACTATAAAATGACTGAATCTCAGACATCATTTGCTGACAGTTTGAATAACCACTTTACTTAGACATGGTTATTGTTTTTCTTACTTTTCATTTGCACTCCATTGTTCTTTCCTTGCATCTTACTAATTTCCTTTTGTGGCTGGATTCCTTGACTGTCCTTGAATTCAGATCGTACATAACTGCTGTTTTATCTTTCTCTCATTTAGATAGTGTATTATAACACTTTTCCTCATATTGATTCATACCGCTCAACTGTCCAGATTTTTGCAGAATGTCCAGATTTTTCCATGAATTTTTGGCTTGTTTCTCATACAATTGTGGTTTTCTGGAAAATTACTGGCAAATCATTGAGAACTAGAGTCAGAAAATAATGGCAGACATTTGAGTTTCAGACTTCATATCTTTCAAAAAATTCATGCTAATAAAAAGCCTGTTAGTTTATCAACTTTTTAAGTTTGTAAGATCAATATTTAAAAAGTGTTCCTATTTTTGGGCCTTTACCCTCCATTATTTGTAGTTTTGTTCAGGTTTCTTGCTCTAAGAGGTTGAGCGGTATGCTGATCATAGCATTCTGTTTTTATTACTTACCATCTCGTTTCTCAGTAATTTTACAATAAATATCATACCAGACTTATTTTGAGGATGGGACCCTCACTACTTATATCATAGCCACCATCAAGTATCAATGCTAATTAAACCGCTGTGATAGCAGATGCATTTTATTTATTTTTGTGTATTTACCCTTTGTCAACTGAGTTATTCCCACAAGGTTAGTTGCTTCTTTTCATGGGAGACCCAAGGTGATATTTATAATCCTATTAAGGGGAAATCTGGCCAGGGCAAAGAAGAACTTCCCCTTGTCTTTTCAATAAGTCTCAAGGGATTGTTTACATCAACTTGAGCTACCACCAACTTAGGCAGATCGGATCTTGATTTGAGATCTCATCAGAAGGACAGCAAACCCAAGAGTGCAGCAACCCCTACAGCTGCACTGCAGTGCTATCAATTTGAAAATTAATCCAATCACCAGAATGGGGAATTGAACCCATGGGATTCCACTTTTCTAGCACCAAAGGTGAATGCTCTACCTGCTGATCCACTGGCACTACATGAGCTCTGACCTTTTGGGTATCAAGGGCTGAAACATGTTTTTGTAATGCCTTTAGCTCTTGTTTGGTCATAGTAAGCTTTTGCTTCTGAGAATAGTTATCAGTATTTTTGTAGGTGACAGTACTCAGCACTAAACCCTCAGCACTGAGGCAATCTGAGCACCAATCCTGTGTAGCCACAAGAAAAAGTACAAGAGATGTCCTGCAGCTAGGCCACGAAACCTGATCATGAGACAGACAGCCCACATAACCAGTTAATAGGCAGGACATAAGTTGTATTCTTTAGATCAGCAGTAATTGTGGCAGATGTAAAGTGTGATTGAGGCTTATTCCAACACTAGGCAATTTTTCTCATGCTAAACTATATTCCTGAAGATAAACAACTGAACCAGAGAAAAAACAAATAATGCACACATACATTGCATAGGTGTTTGTGTGCCTGCATGCACACATGCACACACACACACACACACACACACACACACACACACACACACACACACACACACACACACACACACACACACACACACACACACACGCATGCCTGTTTGTAGGTGTTTAGCTGCATGAGGAGAAAACCAAGCATGCACAATGTAATGTGACCAACTATTTCTCTTATTTCTCATGGTTGTTTCCACTTTACATATGGATTTCTTTATTGCATTGCTGAGGTACCACCAATAATGTTCTTACTAAATACCTCTTTTCATCTGTCTTCCAAATCATATTGATTATGTCAGTTCCCCATCACAGTTTATAATGAGCAGATCTGCCAGATTCAATATGCCTCTGACATGAACTTTTATTAAGATGGTTATCTGCATAAGCATTTAGATTTTTTTAAGCCAGATTATTAAATGCATAAAAAGCAGTAGAACTTGCGGAGCTTAAAATACTTCCATACACTAATACACAAACTTTGCCTTCCAAACGGCAGTGTAGATTCAGAACAAATGGCTTGAACTGTTAAGTGATTTTTTCGACTGAAAAGTCTTCCATCAAGAAATTTCTGACATACTTCACTGCACACATTAACCAAGTTGAGTGGAACTGCAGCAAAACACTTATTTGTCACAGGAGTCGCTGTCCTACCAGCTTTCACTCTGATAATAACGGCAACTTTAGACCACACCATGTTTCTTAAAATGAAACCAAGTCTTCAAAAGACAGGCTTCTATGGCTTACATTTAAATATCCACAAAATCTAAAACAGCAGAAGAGGTACTTACCACTTCTTCACAAATGGTGCCAAGATGTTTAGTACTGCATTGTCAATATAAACTTCGCTGTAACTTCCTTCTATCATGAAACACAGACCAAACAGGCGGCTTTCAACCATTCACTTAAGAAATAGGAAAGTAGGAAAATCTTTTACTTTTTATTTGATAATTAAAGGAAAAACAGATAAATGTTTTCCTGGGTGCAGTAAGTTTCCCAGGTTCTGCCTTTTCCCGTCTTTCTTTTATCACTGTCTTTCTGCTCTTTCCCGATTGCATATGTACAGATCCAGGCGGACCGTAGCAATCGTCTTCCTTTTCCAGTTTGATCCCAAAAAGACATTGAAGTTGTGAAGCCTTGAGAGGTTTAGAGGTACAGAAGATTCCAGCTATCTGTATGAGAAGCTCCATGCAATTTTCACAAGTGGTGTGGTGACATCACTCCCAGGGAAAGGGTGTGAGGGGGTGGTAGAATAAGACAGAGAGAGAGAGAGTGTCAGAAAAGGAAGGAAGGAGGGAGGGATAGAAGAAAAGACAGTGTGGTGTGAAGAAGTTGCACTAAACACACAGTTGTAGACTAACAGAATGCTATAACAGACTGCAGAAATGCAGGAAATCAGCACATCTGCTGACTTGTAGAACAAACGTTGCTCTTTGTTTGTGGAATAAGTTGCTCTAAACAGAGAGAACTTTTAAGAATAGGGGAAGCATGTCATAATAAGATTAAATGATGCGCATCAGAGAGAGAATTTGAGGTTAAACATCAGGTGCACTGGGTCAGTTTATTAAAAGGTTTATTATTTCTTTCAAATAAACCATCAATCCTGCAAAAAAAAGAATGCTTGACTAAAGCCATATGTTTATACACAGTGTCAAGAACAGAAAAGGCAGGTACAGCTGCAAGATTTCAAATAATGTGATAAATGGAGTGTTAGTGAAAGGTAAGGGACTGACAACACTAGAAGAGACTGAAGTTTTCTGTTTATAGACCTAAGACAGGAAAAGCACAGGCTTATTTATATTGTTATAAATGTACTGTTAGTCAAGGGTGTGCCACTGATAAAACTTGAAGAGAGACTTCCTGTTCAGGTGCTGTGAAAGATTCCATTATAATCATTCTCTGTCCTGCAAAACAAGAGTGAGGACAATCACATTTTCTAGAATGGAAGTGGTTTGGATCACATTATTTATTCCTTCTTATAACACATGCATGCACCAGATGGATTTTCTACTTCCATATGGCAGAAACCTAATTCTTTCTGTCTTTCAGGTATTAATAATTCCTTTAATCTTACCAACTGGAAAAAGGGGAGATGAGGTCAGAGGACCTTGTTAGATTTACAGTCTGATTTATTTTCTGAATTTCACGCCAATACCTGATCTGAAGGAGGCAGTGACACCTGAGCTGGGTTGGTGCAGAAAGAAAGATTCTGTCATAAATCAGCACAGCCCCCCCACACACACACACACACACACACTCATGCCCACACCACTCATATTTCATACAAATATATGATTCTGACAAGATGATTGCCAGCTAATCTGTGCAGAAATAAAGTCAGTCACTCTACAGCACGTATTGGTATGTTCAGAATTAAAGCTTAACACCTATAAATGAAATTATTATGAAACTTTCAAAGACATATAACAGCTATAAAGTTAGTCAGTGGGTAATATTTGTACTCTGGCTCCTAAACCATTAATCTCAGTGAGTTACCATAACAACAACACTTTGTCTTGGTGCTGGGGGGGGGGGGGGTCATGCTGCCCTGATTAAAAAAAAATAAAAAGGTA
>NC_056726.1:1263766969-1263956969 GCF_019279795.1 Protopterus annectens
AAATTAATGGCAAATCATTAAAGACTGAAGTTAGAAAATAATGACAGACATTTGAGTTTCAGACTTCATACCATTCTGAAAATTCATGCTTATGCAAAACCTTTTATTCTATCAACTTTCCAAGTTTGTAAGAGCAATATTTAAAAACTGTCCCTATTTTTGGGCCTCTGTCCCATTTTTATTTATGGTTTTGTCCAGATTTATTGCTCTAAGAGGTTGAGAGGTATGCTTACACTGTGTTATTCTGTCTGCCTCGATCAGTTGAAACAGTACTCCTAGATGTAGTTAAGGATGAAAGTATAGCCTAAAGCTGCAACCAAAAGTTGTATATAGAAAATATGATTGTTCATTTTCTACATATTCAAAACATTTAAATGCCTTGTGTAGAGCCATCATGTGCTACCTTACTAGCGTTTTTATTTGTTTGCAAGTTTATTGGCTTTACTGAAGCTCTTGTATTCAAATTCTCTGTATCCAAAATTGTGCTTAGTGTCCTTTTGCTGTTAACCAGTATAAGACACCTCTCATTAGGAGCCAACCACTTACCCGCTCACACTACTTGACATTTAAATATGCCAAAAAGCTTTCCTAACGTTTTCATGGATTTTTTTGCACCAGTTGGTGATTTCTTCATCAAACTGGAGCCAACAGAACTCTGACTATAGCTGTAAATTTGTTTTTGAATACAGTTATTACAAAGAAGAAGAAATGTGAGTTGTTCTTCAGGAAGTGGTCTTATTACAAAATTAAATGCAATTTCTGCCTACCTCAGTGACACTGAGATTGTTATATTTAAAGATCTGAGTTTATAAATTGAAGCTTTGGCAACTGCATAATCTCTCAGAGGCAGAATTCACACTTACCTTGCATGGCAATTCAGATGTAAGCCAGAAAGACCTACAGCAGTGCATAATTCTGCAATGACCAGGAAACTGAAAAGTTGTTAACTACACTAATCTAAGCCATGACAGTTGCAGACAGGGTACAGAGCTTTTTGTTCCAGCAAAAGCATCCATGCATTAAATACAACACTTTATGCAAACCAAATGACCAGATTGTCTTTCAGGTTGTACAGTTCAATCACATTCAGTGTGTTGTTAACTGCAAACAGTGGATAACACATTTGTTTGTTTATTAACATTTTGTTTGGTATTCATTCATGTGTGTGGAGGGTTGGCAGTTTCAGATCAGACTCATCACATCAAGTGTTACACAATGTGAGAATGAGAGTTGTAAAGTGAGTGAGTGAACTGTTTTGCAACTTTTTCACAGATAAAACCAATTATTAGCCTAAGCAGTGGCATTTAGATATATTAGGCAAAGGAAATTATTGTGTAAAATACTTATGAGACAGTATATCTTTAAAATTCCTTGAAAAAAGGAAGGAACAGCAGAATATGGGATAATTGCAGATGTGAGGGGATGAATGACGTCAACAAAGGAAGAAAAAGAAAAGATGGTCGAATTGCAAATGGAAGTAGAAAAATCTGTTCAGAAATGTGATCAGAGAATTTGACTGAAATGTTAAAAGCAAGGTAAGGCAAACAGAATACTTCTGGAACAAGTATGTTTAAGTCAAAAGACTTAAAAATAGATTTTTTGAAGATTGTATAAAGGCTGGGGAAGGTAGGACAATATCAGGGAATGGTAAGGAAATAAAGGAATCTGTTTTGATCTAGCAGAGAAGGGAAGAGAAAAATTATTCATGGAAATTCATTAAAGGATGAAAAAGTAATAATCAAGTTAACAGAACAATAAAAAAGTAAAGAACATAAAAGATGTGAAAAGAGTAGGATGGATGAAAACAGAGGAAGAAAAGTAAGGGAAACAGCTGAAAGAATCTGAAATAAAAGAGAGGAATTAAAAGAAAAGGAAGTGGAAAAGAGAAATAAAGGCAGGAGGGAAAAATTATGGGAAAGAGAAGAAAGATAAAGCTGACAGGATAAGGAAAAAGAAAACAAGAAGGCATGATCTAAGGCAAATCAAGCAAAGAATTTGAAAAATGTGAAAGATCAAAAGATGGAAAATATATCTGATCAAACACATAAGGGGACAGATTTAGGATGAACACCACTGAGTAGGAAAGGGGTGTACAAGAAGAAAAGAAGGCACAAGGAAGCACTGGAAATGTGGTTTGGAACAGAACAATTCACCTGCACATTGAAGCAGCACATATGTACAGCATGAGCATAGCTGGCATCTACACAGGGCTACAGAGTAAAGTGCCAACTGGTTTATTTCATAAATAAGAAGGAAATGGGTGATAGGTTAGTCAGAAAGGAGGAAGAACAAGCAGGGGAATACACAGAGGGACAGTGAAAAGGAGAAGACTAGTCTAGGGGATGAGGAAAGGAAGGTATTCTCTTTTGTAGGATAGGTGCCTTTTTTAGAAAAAGAGGGGCACATAATACAGAAGCAGGAAAGGTTGTAGACGGTAAAGAGAGTAAAGAATGGCAGTGGAAACACACGTACAGGCAAAGAGTGACAGGAGAGCTGCTGATACAAAAAGGAGGATCCGCAGTGGAAGGAAACACACAAACAGAGGCTGAATAACTGGTGATGGGAGGACTGGAAAACAAATAGGTGAGGGTGAGTGACACACAAAGAGGGAGATGGGAGGGGCTTAGGACAGCCTGCCACTTCATACCAGAGAATGTGTCCAGAAGTCCGTCACCTCTGTGGCTGACATCAAGGGTGAGGTCTGTTGCTTTTGGTATGATTGCTAGTGCAAACTGTTAAAACCAACAATTCAGCTGGTGAATCACTATTCTCCAACTCTGCCAGTAAAAACTGGATCCTACTTCCTGCTGAACTCACCACTGACCCCTCCTTATCCCAATTCAAAAAAAATCCATTAGGAAATACCTAAAAATGCAGTGGCTTTATCCCTGTACAAACCCTGACTAACCCCCACTCAAACATAATTCATAAATGAGAACCTCGTTACAAGAATAAAACTCTGACTCTCTAACTGTTTAAAATTCTGTATCACCCATCTACTGGAAAGATTTAAAGTTAACACTACATCATGTATGATAACCACCTTAATATATGTGTTTTCCTATTTCAAATGAAAACTTTATTTCTTTCTCAGCTATTTGCTTCCAACCTTTGCTGTGCGTATGTCAGAAACACATGTACCTGTATGTACATATCATTAAACAAATCTCAGTTTTGTAATAACTCACTGTAATAATTTCACTGTATTTACACTTGTTTTTGTACATTTGGAGCTTTTCTCCCTGGGCCTCTGCTGAAAATGGACCTGTATCCAGTCGGATTTTCCCAGTTAACAAATGTAAAATAAAATAAAATAAATAAAAATGATAGTTGAGACAAGGTTGCTATGTAACTTTACCAGTTGCATGAGGGTCCTGATATCAGTATAGAGCCACTGTTCCACCTTAGTCTTAACCAGCTGCTGCTGCTGCATCTCTCTCAAGGTGACATAGGAGGGACCTTCTGTGCCACTCTCTCAGTAGTGTAGCCCCAGGTGCAAAGTGTTAGGGGGCACGATCAGCCATCATATCAATCCTTATAGCTATTTAAATGGATGCCAGCTTTTAAAAGCCAGAATTGCATTTGCAGTAAACCTGAGTGCTGTAGCATTCCTTGTGTCATCTAAACTGTAGCAACTTCTAGCTACATTTGAAGCCAGTAGTTTTCAATAGTGCAAAACAAAAAAAAACTCTTTCTTTTATATAAATCTGAGTGCTATAGTACTCTCTTCAAGGTTTAAACTGCAGCAATTGCTTGCTAGTTTAAAACAAATAAGATTTTTTTTTAATTAAAACACGAGTAATGTAGTGCTCTCTGTAAAGTATAAACTGTAGCAATTGTTTGCTACATTCATAGCAAGCAGTTTCTTACAGTTTAAGATAAACAAAAATATTTTTTTTAATTAAAATGTGAGGAAGGTGGGTCAGGCAGAAATGGGACCTGATTAGCTCCTGCATTTCAGAAGCCCCAGGTATCTGATCACAGACCACTTTTTTTTTTCTTTTTTTTTTTTTGTTAAATTGACCATCATTTAAAGGAAGGGGTAAGATGCAGCAACAGGACCTAATTGGCTGGTTGGCTCTTGCATTTCAGTGCCACCAGACCGTAGACAGTTTTTTTTTCTTAATTTCCCTTCCATTGAAAAGATGGGGTAGAAGGGAGGGGATGTGTTTGTATATTTGGCTACCTGGTGTCAATACATCAGTACAATGAAGGTAGAATGAGCCTTGTTTTTTTTTTATTTATTTGCTCTCTCTGAGGCAGTGGGGTAGGACTGGCATTGGGCACTAGTGGAGTCAGCTAAGTGTTTGCACTTCCATTCTACCACTGGAGAAGAAACAACAGAGACCACAAGTGAGCCCACCAGGTTGCCTTCCACAGGCTGACTCTTGCCACACTACAGAGAGATTGGCCTGGGGACTGTTGGGGATCCCGGTACAGATGCTGGTTCCCCATTGTCTGCTCCATGGCTAATCCTGCATAAAATCATGAAAATAAAAGAAGAAAGACAAAACTGCAAAGCAAAAAGAGAAATGGATGCAAACAGAAGTGGTCAGTGTAACGTTATACACTTAATTAAGACAGGTCCTGGAAAGAGCAAATAATAGTCAGCAGAACAATATCTATATCAATGACTGGGGTCAACTATGTCATGTCTGTGGACACCTGGGATATGAATCTATATATCACTGCCACCACAAGTGTGTAGGGCAGTGACAGACTGTATCAATAAAAAAAGTGTAAAGATATTGTTGCAAGGAAGAAATAATCAAATCAAATGGGTACTGCTGTGGAAAAACATGGGTATGTGTAGTTCACAATACAGCAAATGTATGGATGTGTGGCACAGGATGAGACAGGAGCACAAACAGCAGGTCTAAAGCCAGCAATACTAATAGGCACTGGACAGCTAGTTAATGCTGCAGAAGCCCAAGGACTAAAATAAACTAAAGCCAGCAATACTAATAGGCACTGGACAGCTAGTTAATGCTGCAGAAGCCCAAGGACTAAAATAAACTAAAGCCAGCAATACTAATAGGCACTGGACAGCTAGTTAATGCTGCAGAAGCCCAAGGACTAAAATAAACTAAAGCCAGTAATACTATTAGGCACTGGACAGCTAGTTAATGCTGCAGAATCCCAAGGACTAAAATAAACTAAAGCCAGCAATACTAATAGGCACTTGGCAGCTAGTTAATGCTGCAGAAGCCCAAGGGCTAAAATAAACTAAAGCCAGCAATACTAATAGGCACTGGACATCTAGTTAATGCTGCAGAAGCCCAAGGAATAAAATAAACTAAAGCCAGCAATACTAATAGGCACTGGACAGCTAGTTAATGCTGCAGAAGCCCAAGGACTAAAATAAATTAAAGCCAGCAATACTAATAGGCACTGGACAGCTAGTTAATGCTGCAGAAGCCCAAGAAATAAAATAAACTAAAGCCAGCAATACTAATAGCACTGGACAGCTAGTTAATGCTGCAGAAGCCCAAGGAATAAAATAAACTAAAGCCAGCAATACTAATAGGCACTGGACAGCTAGTTAATGCTGCAGAAGCCCAAGGAATAAAATAAACTAAAGCCAGCAATACTAATAGGCACTGGCCAGCTAGTTAATGCTGCAGAAGCCCAAGGACTAAAATAAACTAAAGCCAGCAATACTAATAGGCACTGGCCAGCTAGTTAATGCTGCAGAAGCCCACAGACTAAAATAAACTAAAGCCAGCAATACTAATACACTGGATAGCTAGTTAATGCTGCAGAAGCCCACGGACTAAAATAAACTAAAGCCAGCAATACTAATAGGCACTGGACAGCTAGTTAATGCTGCAGAAGCCCAATTACTGAAATAAACTAAAGCCAGCAATATTAATAGGCACTGGACAGCTAATTAATGCTGCAGAAGCCCAAGGACTAAAATAAACTAAAGCCAGCAATACTAATAGGCACTGGACAGCTAGTTAATGCTGCAGAAGCCCAAGGACTAAAATAAACTAAAGCCAGCAATACTAATAGGCACTGGACAGCTAGTTAATGCTGCAGAAGCCCAAGGACTAAAATAAACTAAAGCCAGCAATACTAATAGGCACTGGACAGCTAGTTAATGCTGCAGAAGCCCAAGGACTAAAATACACTAAAACCAGCAATACTAATAGGCACTGGACAGCTAGTTAATGCTGCAGAAGCCCAAGGACTAAAATAAACTAAAGCCAGCAATACTAATAGGCACTGGACAGCTAGTTAATGCTGCAGATGCCTAAGGACTAAAATAAACTAAAGCCAGCAATACTAATAGGCACTGGACAGCTAGTTAATGCTGCAGACACCCAAGGACTAAAATAAACTAAAGCCAACAATACTAATAGGCACTGGACAGCTAGTTAATGCTTCAGAAGCCCATGGACTAAAATAAAGTAAAGCCAGCAATACTAATAGGCAAAGGACAGCTAGTTAATGCTGCAGAAGCCCAAGGACTAAAATAAACTAAAGCCAGCAATACTAATAGGCACTGGACAGCTAGTTAATGCTGCAGAAGCCCAAGGACTAAAATAAACTAAAGCCAGCAATACTAATAGGCACTGGACAGCTAGTTAATGCTGCAGAAGCCCAGGGACTAAAATAAACTAAAGCCAGCAATACTAATAGGCACTGGACAGCTAGTTAATGCTTCAGAAGCCCAAGGACTAAAATAAACTAAAGCCAGCAATACTAATAGGCACTGCACAGCTAGATAATGTTGCAGAAGCCCAATGACTAAAATAAACTAAAGCCAGCAATACTAATAGGCACTGGACAGCTAGTTAATGCTGCAGAAGCCCAAGGACTAAAATAAACTAAAGCCAGCAACACTAATAGGCACTGGACAGCTAGTTAATGCTGCAGAAGCCCAAGGACTAAAATAAACTAAAGCCAGCAATACTAATAGGCACTTGACAGCTAGTTAATGCTACAGAAGCCCAAGGACCAAAATAAACTAAAGCCAGCAATACTAATAGGCACTGGACAGCTAGTTAATGCTGCAGAAGCCCAAGGACTAACATAAACTAAAACCTGCAATACTAATAGGCACTGGACAGCTAGTTAATGCTGCAGAAGCCCAAGGGCTAAAATAAACTAAAGCCAGCAATACTAATAGGCACTGGACAGCTAGTTAATGCTGCAGAAGCCCAAGGACTAAAATAAACTAAAGCCAGCAATACTAATAGGCACTGGACATCTAGTTAATGCTGCAGAAGCCCAAGGAATAAAATAAACTAAAGCCAGCAATACTAATAGGCACTGGACAGCTAGTTAATGCTGCAGAAGCCCAAGGACTAAAATAAATTAAAGCCAGCAATACTAATAGGCACTGGACAGCTAGTTAATGCTGCAGAAGCCCAAGAAATAAAATAAACTAAAGCCAGCAATACTAATAGCACTGGACAGCTAGTTAATGCTGCAGAAGCCCAAGGAATAAAATAAACTAAAGCCAGCAATACTAATAGGCACTGGACAGCTAGTTAATGCTGCAGAAGCCCAAGGAATAAAATAAACTAAAGCCAGCAATACTAATAGGCACTGGCCAGCTAGTTATTGCTGCAGAAGCCCAAGGACTAAAATAAACTAAAGCCAGCAATACTAATAGGCACTGGCCTAGTTAATGCTGCAGCAGAAGCCCACAGACTAAAAATAACAGCAATACTAATACACTGGATAGCTAGTTAATGTTGCAGAAGCCCACGGACTAAAATAAACTAAAGCCAGCAATACTAATAGGCACTGGACAGCTAGTTAATGCTGCAGAAGCACTGAAATAAACTAAAGCCAGCAATATTAATAGGCACTGGACAGCTAGTCAATGCTGCAGAAGCCCAAGGACTAAAATAAACTAAAGCCAGCAATACTAATAGGCACTGGACAGCTAGTTAATGCTGCAGAAGCCCAAGGACTAAAATAAACTAAAGCCAGCAATACTAATAGGCACTGGACAGCTAGTTAATGCTGCAGAAGCCCAAGGACTAAAATAAACTAAAGCCAGCAATACTAATAGGCACTGGACAGCTAGTTAATGCTGCAGAAGCCCAAGGACTAAAATAAACTAAAGCCAGCAATACTAATAGGCACTGGACAGCTAGTTAATGCTGCAGAAGCCCAAGGACTAAAATAAACTAAAGCCAGCAATACTAATAGGCACTGGACAGCTAGTTAATGCTGCAGAAGCCCAAGGACTAAAATAAACTAAAGCCAGCAATACTAATAGGCACTGGACAGCTAGTTAATGCTGCAGAAGCCCAAGGACTAAAATAAACTAAAGCCAGCAATACTAATAGGCACTGGACAGCTAGTTAATGCTGCAGAAGCCCAAGGACTAAAATAAACTAAAGCCAGCAATACTAATAGGCACTGGACAGCTAGTTAATGCTGCAGAAGCCCAAGGACTAAAATAAACTAAAGCCAGCAATACTAATAGGCACTGGACAGCTAGTTAATGCTGCAGAAGCCCAAGGACTAAAATAAACTAAAGCCAGCAATACTAATAGGCACTGGACAGCTAGTTAATGCTGCAGAAGCCCAAGGACTAAAATAAACTAAAGCCAGCAATACTAATAGGCACTGGACAGCTAGTTAATGCTGCAGAAGCCCAAGGACTAAAATAAACTAAAGCCAGCAATACTAATAGGCACTGGACAGCTAGTTAATGCTGCAGAAGCCCAAGGACTAAAATAAACTAAAGCCAGCAATACTAATAGGCACTGGACAGCTAGTTAATGCTGCAGAAGCCCAAGGACTAAAATAAACTAAAGCCAGCAATACTAATAGGCACTGGACAGCTAGTTAATGCTGCAGAAGCCCAAGGACTAAAATAAACTAAAGCCAGCAATACTAATAGGCACTGGACAGCTAGTTAATGCTGCAGAAGCCCAAGGACTAAAATAAACTAAAGCCAGCAATACTAATAGGCACTGGACAGCTAGTTAATGCTGCAGAAGCCCAAGGACTAAAATAAACTAAAGCCAGCAATACTAATAGGCACTGGACAGCTAGTTAATGCTGCAGAAGCCCAAGGACTAAAATAAACTAAAGCCAGCAATACTAATAGGCACTGGACAGCTAGTTAATGCTGCAGAAGCCCAAGGACTAAAATAAACTAAAGCCAGCAATACTAATAGGCACTGGACAGCTAGTTAATGCTGCAGAAGCCCAAGGACTAAAATAAACTAAAGCCAGCAATACTAATAGGCACTGGACAGCTAGTTAATGCTGCAGAAGCCCAAGGACTAAAATAAACTAAAGCCAGCAATACTAATAGGCACTGGACAGCTAGTTAATGCTGCAGAAGCCCAAGGACTAAAATAAACTAAAGCCAGCAATACTAATAGGCACTGGACAGCTAGTTAATGCTGCAGAAGCCCAAGGACTAAAATAAACTAAAGCCAGCAATACTAATAGGCACTGGACAGCTAGTTAATGCTGCAGAAGCCCAAGGACTAAAATAAACTAAAGCCAGCAATACTAATAGGCACTGGACAGCTAGTTAATGCTGCAGAAGCCCAAGGACTAAAATAAACTAAAGCCAGCAATACTAATAGGCACTGGACAGCTAGTTAATGCTGCAGAAGCCCAAGGACTAAAATAAACTAAAGCCAGCAATACTAATAGGCACTGGACAGCTAGTTAATGCTGCAGAAGCCCAAGGACTAACATAAACTAAAACCTGCAATACTAATAGGCACTGGACAGCTAGTTAATGCTGCAGAAGCAAAAGCCAGCAATACTAATAGGCACTGGACAGCTAGTTAATGCTGCAGAAGCCCAAGGACTAAAATAAACTAAAGCCAGCAATACTAATAGGCACTGGACAGCTAGTTAATGCTGCAGAAGCCCAAGGACTAAAATAAACTAAAGCCAGCAATACTAATAGGCACTGGACAGCTAGTTAATGCTGCAGAAGCCCAAGGACTAAAATAAACTAAAGCCAGCAATACTAATAGGCACTGGACAGCTAGTTAATGCTGCAGAAGCCCAAGGACTAAAATAAACTAAAGCCAGCAATACTAATAGGCACTGGACAGCTAGTTAATGCTGCAGACACGCAAGGACTAAAATAAACTAAAGCCAACAATACTAATAGGCACTGGACAGCTAGTTAATGCTTCAGAAGCCCAAGGACTAAAATAAACTAAAGCCAGCAATACTAATAGGCACTGCACAGCTAGATAATGTTGCAGAAGCCTAATGACTAAAATAAACTAAAGCCAGCAAAACTAATAGGCACTGGACAGCTAGTTAATGCTGCAGAAGCCCAAGGACTAAAATAAACTAAAGCCAGCAATACTAATAGGCACTGGACAGTTAGTTAATGCTGCTGAAGCCCAAGGACTAAAATAAACTAAAGCCAGCAATACTAATAGGCACTTGACAGCTAGTTAATGCTACAGAAGCCCAAGGACTAAAATAAACTAAAGCCAGCAATACTAATAGGCACTGGACAGCTAGTTAATGCTGCAGAAGCCCAAGGACTAAAATAAAGTAAAGCCAGCAATACTAATAGGCACTGGACTGCTAGTTAATGCTGCAGAAGCCCAAGGACTAAAATAAACTAAAGCCAGCAATACTAATAGGCACTGGACAGCTAGTTAATGCTGTAGATGCCCAAGGACTAAAATAAACTAAAGCCAGCAATACTAATAGGCACTGGACAGTTAGTTAATGCTGCAGAAGCCCAGGGACTAAAATAAACTAAAGCCAGCAATACTAATAGGCACTGGACAGCTAGTTAATGCTGCTGAAGCCCAAGGACTAAAATAAACTAAAGCCAGCAATACTAATAGGCACTGCACAGCTAGATAATGCTGCAGAAGCCCAATGACTAAAATAAACTAAAGCCAGCAATACTAATAGGCACTGGACAACTAGTTAATGCTGCAGAAGCCCAAGGACTAAAATAAACTAAAGCCAGCAATACTAATAGGCACTGGACAGCTAGTTAATGCTGCAGAAGCCCAAGGACTAAAATAAACTAAAGCCAGCAATACTAATAGGCACTTGACAGCTAGTTAATGCTACAGAAGCCCAAGGACTAAAATAAACTAAAGCCAGCAATACTAATAGGCACTGGACAGCTAGTTAATGCTGCAGAAGCCCAAGTACTAAAATTAATGTCTCTCATATGATACACAGCTTTAGTAAAGTTATCATGTACATACAATTTTAAAAAATAACTGACACAGTGAAGGACAGTAGCACAGTTAAACTGCATTATGAAATGACTGCTTGACAACAAAGGTAATGAAGAACAATGTAACTGTATTGGCAATTCTAAAAAACTCCCTAGCTGCAATGGTACACAGGGTCAGTACAATGATCATATGCATGGTAATTTCAGTAATAAATAGAGGAGTTAAATACATTAGCACAGCTACAGATGCATTAAAAAACATAGCAGGCTTATGGCCCTAAAGGACTACATAATGATGAGCTCTGAAAATAGAAAAATGATCAGTGCTGTGATAAGCAATTTAAGCAGAGGTGCAGTTCTGGCAACAGTACAGTACACTTACCTTGCCACCTGGAGAACATGATCTGACTCTTCCGAAAGTCAAGTTTGTTTTCTACAATCTCTCCTCAGCTGCAAAACACAAAAAGAAAACACATATTAATGAACACATTACACCCATAAGAATAGAAAGGACCTATACTTATACTTTAAGGCCTAATGTGGAATAACTGAGCGAAAACTGAAATTTTACTGTAATATGGAGGCTCTCTCTCCCTAACTTCTTCTTCTTCCCATTGGTGGAGAAGGTCTGGGTCTTGCCTCTTTAGATTTGTGTCAGTACTGATCATCAGAGTGCATGAGTCCCAAGACATTTCTCATTACACTGAAAGGTGAATACCCGGCACCAACTTTATACAATGGGACTTCATAGCCGTACCCATCAGGCACTGCCTGTGCTGCCTGTGTAGAAAGATCTTACTTTATGCTACTTACATCACACAGAAGCCCTGCCACATTCAGAACCTGCAGAGGCCAAATCCATATACCATGTCAAGCCAGGGAGATGATAGCTGGGTACAAAACTATAAGTCACATACTCCATGTGAAGTGCTTCAATTGGTAGCAGAGATGTTTGTCTTTTCAGCTTTTCCCAGTTAGGGGTCACCACAGCGGAATTCCAGAGTACCATGATGAATTAAAAAAAACACCAATGGACTACGCCGAACAAAGAAATCCAATTTTCAATTCATTTTATTCATTAAGTGCTTTTGTTCAAGAAATCCTACACATTTCATCAGAATAAAAAACACTGTGTCCCTCCCTCATCTATATTAAGTGACAATCTCATGGATTCCCTGATTCAGCACTGTCCATTTGTGTTCTTTGGTATTTATTTGTTACATTTATGCTGGACTGTTATTTTGTCTTTTTTTTTTGCTGTACAGTAGCATGATGCCCTTTTTATGCCATGCATGTTGTCAGTAATGCAGGCAGGATGACAGCTGCACTGCCAGGCTCCACCAACATGCACACTGTATGTGCCCTGTATGCCCAAACATGGCCAGGAAAAGCAGCTGAACAGTGTAATGGTCACTGGTATGCTACAATGCATAGAAGCCTTGCTGGTCTACACAGCCTGATGCACCTTGATTGATCACAGTGTGCATACAAGAAACAGAATGGGCCTCACAGCACAGAATAGGGCTGATAATGCATTGTATTATTGGCTTAATTTAGAGGACATCATCTTAAATCATCTCATTAGCATAATCACTGTGCTATAAGCCCCTTTATACCCCAATAAATGGCATACTGACAATATTTTGAATGACCACAAGACAAACAATGATGGACTACAAACCACAGAAGACAGTAGAGAAAAACGCATATAAGGAAATTGATAGTAGACAGAAGTAATGATAGTCTATATCCCAATTGCAGGGTCAACTTTGATATAAGTTGCTGCCACACATAGCTGTCACATCACAGAGGCCACCTACAATCAGACAATGTGTGTGAAAAAAGCATAACAACTGCTGTTGCCATGGTGAAGAAGGCATCCATCCATGCCACACTGTAAAAGCACAGCAGTCCTCCATAGGGATAACTGGGCTTCCTATTGAAATGTTGGCACATGAAATGCTGATTGCTGACAAGCTGAAAAAAAAAGAACGGAAACGCTCTTCTTTAAACTTCTTTTTTTAGGGGGAGGGAGATTAAGCTTCCCACACCCCCAGACTTATACATACCTAGTCTGAGATCACATACCTCAGAGAAAAGGGAATATTCTAAGAAATGGCATCTCAGACTTAGACTATACAAGTCCAATCTTTTGGTCATTTGTTCTCCATGTCCATCTCTAGCAGGTCCAAATATTTCAAATGGTTACCAGACGACTGCATAAACAATGTAGTACAGGCATGATAACTTGCATACCTGTTGGGGATAAGGATCCAAGTAGGTAAAGGGAGGTTATGCTGCATACACATATACACATATAAAAGGGGATGATGGTCCTGCAGTGCTATCAGCGCATACTGTGTAGTAGGCACCGGCTATATTTCTCAACTGTCCAGAGATTTCCAGAATGCCCAGATTTTTGTCACATATTTTTCATCTGTTCCTCATAAAATTTATGGTTGTCTGACAGGACTTGAGTCGCTAAATAATGACAGACATTTGAGTTTCAGACTTTATATCCCACAGAAAAATGCAGGCCAATGCAAAATATGGTATTTTAGCCACTTTTTAAGTTTGCAAGAGCAATATTTAAGATAGTTTCCTGATTTGGGCCTTTGTCTCCCCATTTTTGGCTTTGTCCAGAATTCTAATGCTAAAAGGTTGAGAGGTATGGTTCTGACATGAAGGTTAGTGTATGTGACATGCATGTCCATACATAACACAGTCTGACACAGTGGATCTTCAACTATGTTATAGCATTGCACACTGAAATACCCATCACAAGGGATGGTGGGGACACTGAGGTGGCAGGTGTTGACAAACATGGAAAGTCCTGTACATACATACACACACACACACACACACACACACACACACACACACACACACACACACACACACACACACACACACACACACACACACACACACACACACACACACACACACACACACACACACACACACACACACACACAAACACACACACACACACTCACTGATCCATATGTTCCCTCAGGTGTACTGGAGTTATCGTGGTGCCAAACAAATGGCAATACATTGAAAAATTCTCCCCACAGAAAAGTAAAGTTTTACTGCAGACCCTTCACACCCAGGGCAGGGGAATCCTGGAGATGGATAAGGTGGAAAAGGCCTTCAGGGACGAGAGGTGGCAGAAAATTGTATTGCAAATAAATAGTATATGTGGACACAGCAGAAAAATGCTGCAAGTGTATTGCAGTGTCACTGACATGATCCTCTTCGCAAATAGCAGAGCATAAATATATAGCCACACACAGGCTGTCCACTGGGGCAAATCAAACACAATATCACTAGCTAGCAGAAATGTAGCACCTCCTTATAAACTTTAGTGTTGAAACTGACAGAACACTTATATTAGTTAGTAGATTCTTCAGCCTGATAGCTGTGGTGGTCAGGAGTGACCAAGTGTCATTTCAGAATGTCCCAGAAGCCTAAATGCCAGTCATGTAGGACAGCGGTAGCACATCATCCAGGTATACTCATACATGGCCCCGTGCATTGCTGTTACCCAGGAGCATCAGGGCTGCAGCTATGAAAACCTGCAGCATATATTATGACTGCCCACATATCTGTGGTAGGGAACAGTAGGTGAGTTGTGTGACATGCCATTGCAAACAGATATTTTCTAGCACCCCTGTACAGTATACTTACACATACCATACTGCAATTCTGTCATCCGTGGATATCAGGCCTGCAACAGACACATCCTGCACAAACAGGCATGTATGTGCTCACAAATAATGAATATTCCTAACATGAATCTGACATGAAACATAAATTTCTCTCTAATACACCCTCCATTTAAAAATGTAGGTCAGAGCCTTCTTTAGACTGGAACCTGCTACCTGGAACCACCTGCATACAGAATAGAAAAAAAATCTAGATGCATTAAAAGCTTCAAAGATGTGCTTACAGAGAATGTCTTTACTGAATATACCTGCAACTCCAACTGCTATCATTATAATGGTTAGGTGACTACATTCCCATGTCATGCATAATACAATACAATGCATTAAATAAACTTTTCTCAGTCTCTTATCTCACTCAAGTCAAAAATGCTTTTTTCGTATGCTTCCAATTCATACCCATGCTGCCTTATAGTGTCCAGATATTTTGGGGGTCTTGTTTCTTTTACAAAGTGACTTACCAGCTAATAATAGGCAGCATTAGAAAAGGCAAGACGCTGTTAACAAACTGACACTAAGATTGTTAGTCTAGGAAGTCCTGCAATAGAAAAAAAATAATCTTTGCTTGCAACTTATTATTAATATTTTCAGGTTTATGGTCATATTTATATATCTGAGAGACCTACATTTTATTGAGGTACTGTATATGTTGTGAAACACCAATGTGGGAGACAGGACAATTCAATTGAAAATGCTGGTTTATTTCACACTATACTGGAAATATTACTAGTTGTTTGCTAGTAATTATGAAAATAAACAATATTTCCATGTGTACTTAATACTTCAAAAACCGAGTGACTTACAAACTGTTGTGTGACGTTAACCTTATATATTCTCGAAGAAAACAGTCTTTGATATTTGCACTGTAGTTGCATATCTTGAGAGATATCTATTATTATTTGTTTTGATAATTAAGCATATATTGTCATATTCTGTAAATATCTTAATAAACATGCACTTTGGTAGAATTTCTTGTTGTGTGAAAAATTATGCCTGGTTAACAAAAATGTTCTAACTATATGTCTCGATTGTACAGTTTTCAAAATATAAAAATTTGTTTGTGAAAGTTTACAAAAAATGTAATATGGGGTTTGTGCACATTATATTACAGTATTTATGGAAAAGACTATGAATGTACCAACTATTATGAATCTAAAGAATACTTCATACCGATAACATTGTTATTTATACAGCT
Source organism: Protopterus annectens (assembly GCF_019279795.1). Classification (NCBI taxonomy): domain Eukaryota; kingdom Metazoa; phylum Chordata; order Ceratodontiformes; family Protopteridae; genus Protopterus; species Protopterus annectens. The sequence goes on from NC_056726.1 coordinate 1,263,783,051, forward strand.
TTAATAGCCTTTATATTGTTGACAAAATATTTACATTTGTTTACTTATGCTTTTTAAGTGTATTTTTCAGAAAATGCTGTGGAATGCAAGATGTGCGTAGGCTGCTAGAGGTGTGGCATGCCATACCACATAGGTGTCAGTGAGTTAATGTGGCATCTTATATGCAAACATTTCACATGCTTAAAGGAATTTAGGTATTATATGTATGATAGCCTGCATTTTATTCTTATCTTAGCTTGTATATATACTTGTATATATTTTTTCTCAGTGCACTCTGACTGGATCATTTAATCTTACCCTATTTGCATTCAATCTTACCAACCTTACCATTATGTTCTGAATTTTGCTATGTACTTATTTTGTATATAATATTGTTGTTTGAAATACTGTGATGTATGTTTTGTTCTTTGAGCTCCGTGTGTGCCTGAAAAAGGTGAATAGACCAGTCTATGTACCCACTGAACAAATAGCGAATAAAGATAATAGATCTGTCGGTCTAATGAGTGATGGTGGTGTGTCACACATGTCCTGGCTTATGCAAGTTATGTTATCTCTCTGCTTCATTCCCCTGGGAGAAGATTGGAGGTACAAGTTTTCATGTGTATGAGGTCAGCACATGTGCTGAAGCTGAAAATTAGGTCATTGTGTGCCTAGTACAATCTGATGATGCAGTGGCACTGTCAGCAATGCTAACAGTAGAGGAAATACCCCCTGCACACACATATGAGGGGTATGTGGAGGCCCAGGGTGGCTCTTCTACATATCTTGTGTTTAGTGAAGGATATCCCTGCCATGTAAGTCCCATACATGGTACACAGTAGCACACATGCAGCCAGCATCCAAGGGGTGCACAGCCTGTGAGATGTGCATGCATCAGACTGTGGAAAGGTGCACTGGTTCCTGCCAGTGCCCTAAGGCTGAGTGATTGCATGATAGGCATGTGCATAGCTGTGAACCAGGCACAGATTGATGATAATCAGACCATGTCAGGCGTGGTCAGTGAGCTCAGTGACCTGCATGAGGACCTCCATTCCCTACAGAAATACTTCTAATCTGCAACAGGTTGCATATGGCAGACATACCTAATATACAGGACAGTTGCACACTCCAGGTGGGTATGACTACTATGCACTGATGGCTGACTCCACCATGAGCTCTACCCCAGCTGTGGAAGATCATGTGGATGCAAATTGCACTTTTATATCTCCACCATGGCATTCACCCCTGGCATAGGATAATCACAAATATGTGAACAACGTTTTTCCAGTTCCACTGTGTGCACACCACTGGGTATCTCACTAAGGCTTCATACAGTTCCACAACAACTCACTCCTAAGTAAATGTCTCCCAAATACCAGGTGTAGTGGTGCCCAAACACCTGCCATGACTACACAGCAGCATCCATGGTGACATTGCCGCATATTTATGCTAAGTGCTACAGCCTCCACTGGCACACATGCCTCTTGACCTCACATTGCAGGGACAGATGCAACACCTAGTCCATCACTATACCTCTGGAAGTGCCATACTTTTATCTAAGAATATGATCTCTGATGACCCACAAACAGGTTTATCACTTGTCACTTTTGACCCTTCCACCTAAGCTAGCATTGTTGTCTCATATCATTGTGTCCCCCATCTGTGCAAAAATAATAATATCTTTATCTTGACCACCTTGTGGCCTATGTGCATATGATAATGTCTGATGCATAGCATGGTCAGTCTATGCACTGTACTGCATAGCAGGGATATATAAATCCATGCATCACTTTTGTTCTGTATCTGCTTTGTTGTCGATAGTTATAGATCAGATGCCACCTCTTTTCCAGTGCCATGACATATGCATCAAGCTCTGTCTCAGATGGAGGTTTGTTGCAGCCATGTCCTCCACCTCCACTGCTGGCATAGGTATGTCAGCCAGTGCTATGGCCTTCCATTCCTGTAACTGTTTTTGTAGCTAGCACAATGCATATATTGGGACCATTCTTAGAATACCAGATGTATCCAAGCAGTGGCTATAAAACTTCAGCACTCTAACCACATGTTCTTTTGTATGCTCTGACTGCACCAGTGTAAAGCTGTATGCCTCCTCTGCTTCTATCTAGGGGCTGTAAAGAATTGTCATCATCCTTGGTTCTAACACATGTGCACTATAGCAAACACCATTATAAGTGGTCTGCTAGCTATGCATTTGAGTGGACTTTCATGGGTTTTAGCATTGGCAATGGGCACACCCATCAACCAGGGGACGTTGTAGAAAGTCTCACAACATAAAGCACTGGTATACATTAAGCATGTGCCAAATGTGAGAATGTTAGGAACTCAGACCCATTCTTTAAACGTGCTTTACGTATTGCTTACCACCTGACATTTGATGGAGTGGAAATGCATCTGGGTAATATACTGGACATCAGTTGGTGCAGGTGGAGTCTTGATAGTAATGTGGGTTCAATAAATAGCCTGCTGGATTTCAGGGTAACAGACTATGTTGTAGCATGCTTTCTTTTAAAACCATCCAGTGTGTACTCAGATCCTATATGTGGCCTTTTAACTCAGAAAATTTCAAATCTCATTAAGGTCTCTACTTGCCATTTAACATTTCTAAGGCAATTGAGAAGGTGCATTTCAAGTACATAACTTTTAAAAATGGAGGGAGACATAATGGTACATTTGTTTACCTTAAGACACAAGGTACTCTGCTTGAGTCTCATCTGTGTAAAGCATTTTAGGCTTTAAAAGGCCCCCTGGATTAATTAGCCTATTACGCACCTATGAACCTATATAAAAGGAGAAAGAGACCTGCAAACAGCAGGAAGAAAAAACACAGATTATTACTTCTTTCTCCTTCTGATGTTTCAAAGTAAGGTTTGACAAGGGGATCACTATTATCTTTACTCCGGGAAACTCTGTTCTTTCAGCTAGAAAATACACTTCAAGAGAAGGTGTCAGGCAAATGCTATAATCTTGAAGATTCATGTGATAAGTACGAGTGGCTCAGCTTTGAACAGGTAGCCACTACAAACCTTTTAGAAGGTTGCAGTCATGTGTACAGGTGTCAGCAAGTAGGACAAAAAGGCAAAATTTATTTTCGGCTATTTCTAGTTTATTAAAACTGGTGCTGGAGATGATTGTTAACAATGGAAAGGTGTATTATAGTTTAGGACATAGTACATTTCTGATATAAGAAATGTGTTATTCTACAGCAAATTTCTGACAGTCTCAGCACTGAACCAAGTCACATGCTGTGACACTAGCAATAGCCTCCATCATTATTAAACAATTTTTCTTTTGAAATCTAATTTTTTATAACAGCTCCTCATTAAAATGTTACTTTCTACAGACCTAAAAACAAATAATGAAGATCCAAGCTTTTAAATTGTATTTGCAATGTAAAGCTATGATTGCACATTGCAGTCTCGAAAGGCTCTATGCTCTATTTATTATCTTAATGATACAATCAATTGCTCAGGCCTTTAAGATCTTCCTGTAGACCCCAACTTCTAAGTTGGAGACCAGAAAAAGAAGACACAGATAAGGTGTCACTAGTCTGCATTATATAATTCAGTGACACTATGTCAAAGACTATAACACAAACAGTTCTTACAGCAGTGAAGGGAACTCAAAAAAGATTTCTAAAGATATTTACTAAACTGTCACCTCAAAGCAAGAGATTCTCAGGTTTGATTCTCAGCTGGAGTGCCTTCTGTGTGGAGTCTGCATGTCCTCCTCATGGTTGAGTGAATGTTAAAGACATGCAGGTAGGTGCATGCTTGCATGCGTGCATGTGTGGGTGTTCCTTCTTTGAAGGTTGGACGTCCAGCAGGCAACTCAACACCGTAAAAATCTACTGCCAATCATTAGCAGACCAGTGATCCGCTGTAGCAACCCCTGACTGGGAAAAGCCAAAAGACTTTTTTATTTACTAAACTACCCATAAATGAAAATATCTTTTTGATGAGTGATTTCAACTATCCAGTTATTGACTGGAGTAAGTATACCACAAAAGTTGAGGATGACTAAAGATTCTGGACTTAAATAAGTCTAACCCCTTGGACAAATAATTTACAAGTGTACTATGGATCAAAATCTTCTTTACCTCTTCTTCACTAACATTCCACATAGTCGCACTACTCCTATAGTATCCTTATTTATGGTCAGACATTATCAAAAATCGATAATCTTCTTGGTAATCTTCTTTAGGCATCTAGAACCATCTAAATGAGCACCTCTGAATTCAAGGATTTCTAAAAGACAAAATTATTAAAACTAATTTGTTAACCTCTCAAAGTGCAACTGCAAGATTTTCGTTCCCATATTGCCTCCTCTATAACTTACGTATTATTTTTTACTCTCATTTAACAAACAGTGTAAATCAAGCAGTCATAAAGAGACCGAGTTTTATTGGGGAACATAGGAATAAGGTACCTTGCTAGAATGCAAGCATTATTAAAATCTATAATAAAATAAAAAGAAATGAGTTAAGGCACATGATAAATCAGAATCAACTAACATTAAAAACACTGTCAGAAGGATCAGCAAAAAAATCTGAACATTATCATAAGGAAGATAAAATAGAACATGAGTTAATATTACCATATGAAGCCAATGATAATCATGTTCTTTCTCAGCTCAATCAGACAATTAAGAAATAACATTCAACAATTCTTCATATGAGTAATGGTGTTAACCACTTAGGCCGTAAAAATAGTATTAATATTCATGCAAATAAATTTAGTGCCAATTTCACTCCAAAACAGTCACTGAAGTTCTAAATTCCTAAATCCTTTCCTCAACAAAGATTATTAATGAATATATCCTAAATGTATCTATATAGGTTCATAGGTTCATAGGTTCGTACTAGGCTATCTGCCCTAGGGCATTTATAAGCCTAGCCAGAGTGTGTGTGGCTTTCACCACCCCTTAGGATGAGAATACTATGCCCATTTAGGGTTTAGTTTACTGTGCCTCTGTCTAGTAGTGACACAGAGATGACCCCCGGGGTAAACCTACGATCTCCCATCCACACGTCAAGATTTCTCTTGAATAGAGTTAGTGAGGGGCTCTGCCTGACATGGATAGGGATTCTGTTCCAGAGTGTAGGGAGCCTCTGGGTTATGAATCTGTCCCTCCAGCACGTCCTATTTATTTCTGTGTTGAGGTTTAAGTCTCTTGCTCTCGTGGCTCTGATGGATTTGGATTTTCTGAGGTGGAGCATGTCCATTAATTCTGGATTGGACATGGCCTTGTACGTCAGGCACAGATCACCTCTGAGTAGGCGGTATGCGACTGAATAGAGCTGGAGTTTTTTCAGTCGGGCAGCATATGACATATGTTTAAGACCCTTTATCCTCTTGGTGAGGAACTTTTGGGGTCTTTCCAACTGCTGCAGGTGTCGGGTAAGATACATCCCAAATGGGGCATTGTACTCAATCATTGGCCTGATAAGAGAAGAGTATAGGGGCACAATGACCTCTCTTGATCTAGATGTGAAACCCTTCATGATAAGGTGGGCAATATAGAAGGTCTTCCTAACCACTTTGGCAATGTGAGTGTCAAATGAGAGGTTTCTGTCAACCTGGGTCCCTAGGTCCCTGATTACCTCTTCCATACTTAATGGATTACCGCCTATGTGGTAATTTGTGGGTACCTTGTTTTTCCCAAAGGGTATGACTATACATTTTTTGGCGTTCAGCTTAAGGCCATGGCTCTGGCACCAATTATCCATTTCTATGAGGCTTCTCTGAAGGATGTTTGTGTCTGCTGGAGTATCAATTATGGCTCCCAGTTTGCAGTCATCTGCGAACTTTGTCAGCCACAATCCTCCTATGTTTGCCTGTACTTCGGAAAAATAAATGCCGAACAAGAGGGGTCCCAGGACTGAGCCCTGTGGGACACCGCTTGTGACTGGCTTAGAGTCTGACATAGCTCCAGCAACTCTGACCCTGTGGGTTCTGTCCTTGAGCCAGTTTGCAACCCATCTTGTGACATATGGGTTTACATTTAAGCTGGTGAGTTTGTCTATGATGCCCGAGTGGGGTATTGTGTCAAAGGCTTTTGCAAGGTCAAGGTAGGCTGTGTGAACTGCCTTACCCTCATCAATGGCCTTAGTGACTGTTTCAAAAAAGTCGACCAAGTTCAAAAGGCAGGATCTGCCCTTGACAAAGCCAAATTGAGTAGGATCCAATGTCTGTAGGTCCCCAATGTCTTTGTTTATGAGTTCCATAATGATCCTCTCCATAGCTTTGCAGACCAGGCTCGTCAAGCTTATGGGGCGGTAATTTCCAAGGTCCGTACAGGCACCACCTTTGTGAAGTGGGACCACTGTTGCCGTACGTCACTGTTTGGGTACGTATCCTGTAATAAGGCTAAGATTAAACAGCAGCCTTATGTGTGGGTTTAGTTCCTCTTGGAGTTCATGTAGCACACAGCCCGGGACACCATCCAGTCCCATTGATGCTGTGTTTTTAGCTTTAGAGAGGGCGGCTCTCACCTGGGCATCTGAGATGTTAGGGAGGCTACACTCTGCTGGGATAGTTATTTCTCCTTTTGGGGGGGAGGAGGAAGAGAAATTTGCACTGAACCTGTCTGCCAGAATGTTGGCAAATAATTCCCAGGGTCTGTAGTCACTCCCCCTTTATGGAGAGGGATGACTGTAGCAGTGTGCCATTTGGTAGGGACAAAGCCTGAGGTGAGGCTGTGACTGAGCAGGGCACACAGATGTGGTGCCAGTTTGCATTTTAGTTCATGTAGAACACAGCCAGGGATATTATCAAGTCCTATGAAAGCTGTATTCTTGGCCTTGGACAATGCAGCTTTAACCTGTGCTGCAGTAATGCTGGATGCCTGGCATTCTTCCGGTATTGAGATTGGTCCTTTGGGGGGTAGAGGGGTAAAGTTGGCACTGAATCTGTCAGCCAGAATGTTGGCAATATTTGTTGGCTCAGTATAGGAGGTATCATTGTGCAGTAACTCAGAGAAAACCTGGGTATTGCCGTGGAGGTTCTTGATATAACTATAGAAGGCTTTGTGATTGTTTTTTGTGTCTGCCACAATTCTACCTCCATAGATGGCTTTAGAGGATTTGATGATGGATCTCAACATTTTGTTGAGGCTAATAAGGGAGTTTTTCCAATCTTGGGGCTTCACCTTTTTCTGCAACAGTTTCTTTCTTCTGTTGTAGAGTTTATTAATGGCAGGGGACCACCAGATTGGCTTCCTTTTTTTGGAAGAGAGCATCTTAGTTCTGTTGGGTATGACTAGTTCCATACATTTATGTACATGTTCGTACAGTGCATTGGTGTATGATTTGGCAGTCATGCAGCTATTTTCCATTAACATGGGTGCAGTGAGGCTAGCCACCTCTGTTTTCAGGAGTCCAAAGTCAGCTTTGAAGAAGTTTTTCAAGGTGGTTACCTTTGCAGGGGGGTGAGATGTGGATTTCCATGGTAATTAATTTATGGTCGGATCTGACCAGGGAGGGATTGACTATTGGTGTAGAACAACAGTCGCCCACGTTAGTAATAACCAGGTCAAGGGTGTTGCTTCCTCTAGCGGGGGTCAAAATGAGCTGGTCCAGGGCATTGGAACTGATACATTCCAGGAAGCGTTGGGCCAGTGTATTGGTGCTTGAGTCGTTTTCCCAGTTGATGGAGGGGTAGTTGAAGTCTCCTAGTATGAGAGTGTTGGATTTGACCTTGATAGATTCCAGGGGGGTTAGCAACGTGGCATGAGAGTCTAGGGACATGGTTGAGGATCTATAGCAGGTTATGACCTGGATTGCCATCTTACCTAATGTTAGTTTTACCTGAAGTATCTCAAATGCGTTATGCTGGGCTACTAGTCTGGAGGTGTGCCTGTCCTTTATGAATATGGAGATACCACTGCCTTTGGAGCTTCAGTCCATGTTTCGGGGCCGAAAGGTGTGGAATGAGTTATAGCCTGGTAGCGCAGGGGTGCTTTCTGCTACTTTAAACCAGGTTTCCGTTACAGCACAAATGTCAGTGTTCTCCATTCTGATGAGGGCTTCAAGCAAGTGCATCTTGAAATGTAGACATCTAGCGCTGAGGAACCTGACCTTCAGATTGCATTTATTTATAGCTGTTGTGGTGGTAATTTGGTCTTTGGAACACTGCCTAAAGAAGGCACTGTAGAGGTGCATATATATATATATATATATATATATATATATATATATATATATATATATATATATATATATGTACTTAGACATTTATGTTTGTCTATGTGACTCATACATACATATATATATATATATATATATATATATATGTATATATATATATATATATATATATATATATATACATATTCACTTCAGAAACCTGAAGGCCTAAAATCTTGAATTTCAAAAGACTGAGACCAAAATCTTGAAAGTTCAAAAGACTGAAAACTCAAAATCTCAGACTACTGAATCTCAGAATACTGAAAACACACAGGATACCAACACTTACTATATTCCAGCAGAAGTAGATACAGAAACAAATACAAGACAAACCATATTACTTTTCTCCAAGTATAAGTAGGGGTACCCCCCACACCACCTGCTACTTAAATATATCAACTCCAAAATCGCACTTCACTACACTAACATGAGTTATTTAGTAGTATGGCAAATTAGAAGGGAACATGACTAAGGTTACAACAGTCAGTCATGAAACACGTAATGGTATGTTTACCATTTTGTTTTCTGGAATGCGATCTCAGAGTTGATATATTTAAGTAGCAGGGATTGTGTGGGGATGAGGGATGCAGGGTGGCTTCTCCCCCCTGCTTATAATTGGAGGAGTGGTAACTGGTTTATCTTTTATTTATTTATGTATGTAATTGTGCTAGACTATAGTAAGTGTTGGTATCCTGTGTGTTTTCAGTATTCTGAGATTCAGTATTTTGAGTTTTCAGTCTTTGAACTTCCAAGATTTTGGTCTCAGTCTTTTGAAATTCAAGATTTTGGGCTTTCAGGCTTATGAAGTGAATATATATATATATATATATATATATATATATATATATATATATATATATATATATATATATATATATATATATTTATTCCCCCCCTATATATATATATATATATATATATATATATTTTTTTTTTTTTCCCTTATACATTTTTAAAAATATTTCTATATAACATATTAAGAAAAACAAAATACATGCCCAGATAATCCCTTGAATAATTTATTATTTATTTATTGGCATTTGATTACAAGGAAAGTTCAAGTGGGTAGAAGCCCATTTTCAGCAGAGGCCTGGGAAGAAAAGCTCTGAAATATTAGAAAATATTTTAACAATGATGTTTACAATCTTCAAAGTAAAATAAAAACATTTGCAGTTTAAATAATCATAAAAAATAGACATAATATAATAAGCATTGGTTAAAAATCAATACAAGGTAAATGACAATCATTTAATATTTAGAGAAGGTAAAGGTAAGTTAGTGTAATACAAATAAGAATTGCAATATGAGGTGAGGGGAAAAATAGGCTTATGTTATACTTAGAGAGAAAGTCAGGGAAGAAAGTTAGATACCAGTAAGCAAGTAAGTGATGAAGGGAAAGTAAGGAGGTGAAAGGAATGAAAAGTTACTTGTTCACATTTAGGGATATAGTTTATCCTGGATTTGACTAAGAACAGAGCCAGAATTTAGCTAGGAAGTCTTTCAGAGTGATTTTGAAAGATGGGAGGAAGGGTATAGACCTGATGGATGCAGGTAAGGTGTTCCAGACATTAGCAACCTTGTATGACTACAGACAATGTCCAGCAGATTTGCTAGGCTTGCAGACAGACAGGAGTTTTTCTTCAATGAATCACAATGATCAACTGGGAACATAGTTATGTAGAATGTTTGTTAGTGCCGGACAGACATGAATGCTGGATAATTTTATAGGTGGTAAGAAGTTACATATATTAGCTGATGTGGCAGTTCTAACCCAATTTAGGTTTTTCAGTCCTATACAGTGGTGGGTTCTAAAAGGTGTATGTGCAAATTTAGCAACTTTGTTATAGTATCGTTCAAGTTTTAAATTTTGTGAAGCCTGGACGTTAGTAAAGATGGGAGCACCATAAAGAAGAGTGTGGAGGAGATAAGTAGTGACAAGATAAGGAGATAAGTGTAGCTTTAGTTGCATTAGTGAGAATGTTTTTAGTTCTGTAAACCATCCCTAGTTTTTGATAAATTTTTCTTATGAAATTTTGTATATACAGGTCAAAAGTAAGATCATCATCCACTATCAAGCCTAATAGTTTGCTATGAGAAGTGACTTCAATGGTCATATTATCAAGAGAGAGGACTTTAAATTTTGTTTTTTCATGAGAGAGGGATTTTGGGGAGACTAGTAGTATGATCTTTTTTGGGTTGTGTATGAGTTGTGAGCTATGAAGCCATGTTTCACTGAGTGTTAAAGCTTCCTGAGTAATTTTTTGGAGGTGCACCATTTTGTCAGATGTGCAAATGAGAGTGGAATCATGTGTGCATTGTATTAGGGGGGCCTGTTGTGTGGAAGAATAGAGGGTATTGATGAAAATGTTAAAAAGGTGGGACCAAGGATAGAGCCTTGTGGTATACTGGTGGTGATTGGGAGGTAATGACAGAGTGTGGCGTGCTATTTTACTCACTGATACCTATTTGACAGGTAGCTTTTGAACCACAGAAGGGTAGGCTGAATGAGACCTAGTGAGGATAGCTAAAGTATAAGTTTGTGTGACAAACTGTGTCAAAGGCTTTAGACAAGTCCATAAATAAGAAAGAGACTAGTTTGCCATTATCTCTAGCTTTATTGAGAGTATCTGTATAGGTTAGAAGGGCAGTGCTAGTACTATAGGAAGGATGAAAGCCATAATGCGTAGGGGATAAGAGTTCTTGCAGGAGATAGTCAAGTAATTGTTTTTGCATACACTTTTCAAATATTTTGGCAAGGGGACATAAGCTTGCTATAGGTCAGAAGTTATTAATGTCTGTTGAATTTCCTCCTTTGTGCAGATGAAATAATGTGTGAATTTTTCCAGAGAGAGGGAGTGTGGGGTTTCTGGATTGACCTGTTTATAAGGATTGAGATAGGGCAGGCAATGCTACTGGCTGCTATTTTTAGGTCCTTGCTTGGAAGGTCATCAGCTGAAGATGAGTGCAGTTTAAGTTAGTTTAAGAGTAGTTTTATACAGGATGTGGGCACAGGTTTGAAGGTGAAAGTGGATCTGGTGCTATATGGCAGCTGGGCAGGGTTGGGATTAGATATTGAGGAATCCTTAGTTACAGATGCCTGATATCCATAAAATAAGAGTTGAACTGTACTGCAGTTTTAAGTGGTGAGTTATCAGAAGAGGTATTTGGGTTGAATTTTTGTCTGGGATATAAGATTTCCTTAATGGATGTCCAAACTTGTTTAGGGTTATGTTTAGTATTATTCTGAAAGTTATTATAGTATAGTTTATTTGTCTTCATTTATTTATTTTTAATATGATTGCAAAGCCTTCTGAAGTTTTCAAGATAATGAGGTGTTTTATATTTTCACTATTCTTCCTTTCTCTATCAGCAGATAACAGTCTGCTATAAGTCTACAAATCTATACATGTTCCCTAAACTCCATATATAGGTGGTCGTTACCACTTCTAAGTAGTTACTATTTCAATAACTATGACTCTAAAATTATGGAATCCCCCCTTCGTTTGAAATATGTTTATATAAGGCACCTGTCTCTACTTTTCTTTAAATATCTGAGCAATGTTCACAGATACAATCTTTAAGTTTTCTATTGCTGTTCCTGACATACAAAGAAGGGCATGCTATACATCATGCTAAATAAATAAGATATCTATCTGCACTATTCTTCAAAGGCCGACTACTGAATAATTCCAAAAGAACTGCTGGTAACAAATTTGCACGGATTCCCCAATGAGTGCTTGCTCACCTTAAATGTAACAAATGGAAGAACACGCTTCTCTCCTTAGTATGAAAAACTGGCGTTTATTACCCAAAACACGAAAAACAAAACGATACATCCAAACAGTGGTTAAGCGCTTTCACCCATTTATCGGGCTTCTTCAGAACACTGTGTAATAAATCAAGACACCTTAAATAGTTTTTTTGGCGCCAAACAAGTTTCAAAATGTTAAAGGGACAATGCCCTATTATTGTATTCACCGTAAACATACATTAGCATCACTTCCCTACATAAAATCCAATCTGCTGTAAATTAAAAATAATAATATTAATATTTATGTTAAAAACAGCCATTCTGTGAGGAACACGAATCATTAACCTCATGATAGTTTGTAATAATGAGATTGTGACCCTCCAATACTACTTATGGTATATAAGTGTATTTAGTCAACTAATTCAAGTGTAGATGTCTCACAAAATTACATCTTGATATAATATACTAAAATGATCTTAAATATTTGTATGAAAATGCTAATAATAACATTGCTGTGGTGTCCAAAAAAGTATCCATTCATCTATAACATACAGTCGAGCCCTTACCGCTCATTCTACTAAAACTCAATAATCATATTGTATAAATTGACTGACTGATTTTTACCCTTAAGAACCTTACTAAACAATGATTTAAAATTACTTAAATTGCTTACTTTAATTATATGTACATACTTTGACACTAATAGTCACTGATAAATAACTGTATATAACTGACGTACTATTTCAAAATTCCTATCTACTGCAAAATGTCCTTTTATTAACTTATAAAATACTTCATTAGTTATTAAAACCTAAACTAGGCAGATGCTAATACCTGCAATATTATGACATTGCTATTGTTAGTAGATTTCATTTCTTAGTTCTGTCACAAATTGACAACACTTCCTAAAATATCGCTTACGCTGTTACTACCTAAGATGACAAAAATACATACTTCCTATCCCACTGATCATAATGTGTGTGTGCAATATGCACCAGATAGGTAAATTTTGTTCATAAGGGTAACTAAACACTGTCATATAATCTATTTTAAAAAATGCCGCTTGTATATAAAAATTTGTTACGGACACATCTTTATCAGCATCCCCCTTTTTTCAGGATAGGCATTTTTATTATACTATTGACTAACTTTATTTATTTACATTACCCTTGGATAGATTAGCTAGTATGCAAGGAAGGCACAACTTTACTTACATAAATGATTAGGAATATTTTTAACTTTTTAATATCTTAAATATTTATGGGGTATTTTTAAATACTTATAGGGTATTTCGTCATTGTGATATTATCGCCGATTAGCGGCATTTATCAGTTATATACAGTTATTTATCAGCGACTATTAGTGACAAAGTATGTACATATAATTAAAATAAGCAATTTAAGTCATTTTAAATCATTGTTTAGTAAGGTTCTTAAGGGTAAAAATCAGTCTATATACAGTTATTTATCAGCGACTATTAGTGACAAAGTATGTACATATAATTAAAATAAGCAATTTAAGTAATTTTAAATCATTGTTTAGTAAGGTTCTTAAGGGTAAAAATCAGTCAGTCAATTTATACAATATGATTATTGAGTTTTAGTAGAACGAGCGGTAAGGGCTCGACTGTATGTTATAGATGAATGGATACTTTTGCGGACACCACAGCAATGTTATTATTAGCATTTTCATACAAATATTTAAGATCATTTTAGTATATTATATCAAGATGTAATTTTGAGACATCTACACTTGAATTTGTTGACTAAATACACTTATATACCATAAGTAGTATTGGAGGGTCACGATCTGATTATTACAAACTATCATGAGGTTAATGATTCGTGTTCCTCACAGAATGGCCATTTTTAACATAAATATTAATATTATTATTTTTAATTTACAGCAGATTGGATTTTATGTAGGGGAAGTGATGCTAATGTATGTTTACGGTGAATACAATAATAGGGCATTGTCCCTTTAACATTTTGAAACTTGTTTGGCGCCAAAAAAACTATTTAAGGCATCTTAATTTATTACACAGTGTTCTGAAGAAGCCCGATAAACGGGTGAAAGCGCTTAACCACTGTTTGGATGTATCGTTTTGTTTTTCATATTTTGGGTAATAAATGCCAGTTTTTCATACTAAGGAGAGAAGCGTGTTCTTCCATTTGTTACATTTAAGGTGAGCAAGCACTCATTGGGGAATCCATGCAAATTTGTTACTATTCTTCAAAGGTAATTTGCAGAGTCTGGCTCACCGAAAATACATACTACCGAAATTACACTTTATCGAGAGTCATATCTCCAAAACACATGTAAGCGAATGTAGTATGCTGCACCCAAATGAGAACAGTCAACTGCAAATCCAGTGGTTAAAGTGTATATCTCCAAAAATCCCTTGACATGACAAAATAAACTAATAATGTGCTAAACCTCTTCAACCGACAAATACACACAGTGATTATAAAAAGTGTACACACCCCTGTTAAAATGCCAGATTTTTGTTATATAAAAAAAAACATGAGACCACAGTAAATCATTTCAAAACATTTCCCACCTTTAATGTGACCCATAACCTGCACAACTCAATTGAAAAACAAACAAATCTGTTACAGGAAAAAATATAAAAAATAAAAAACGTACAATATGCTGGTTACATAAGTCTGCACATCCTTAAATTAATACTTTGTTGTGTGTGCACACCCTTAAACTAATACTTTGTTGAACTGTGACCTTTTTTACTCTTTGGTTTGTGTATACATACATACACACACACACACACACACACACACACACACACACACACACACACACACACACACACACACACACACACACACACACACACACACACACTCTCTCTCAACTTATCCTAGCTGTGGGCTTTGAAATTTGTACATGCCTACTATACTTCGAGACAAAAAAATACAGACTGAATATAGGTTAAAAACATTATAATCATGTTTTTTCTAATTTTGTAAACTGAATACTTAAAATAATGACACTGATACCTCCTTGTATGTGTTTTTATTTTTATTTTTTGTTATAGTTTTAATGGACTTTATGATTTAATAAACAGTTTGTTGTTTACTGCCATTTTTGACTTTTCCTGGTTCATCCACTGCTAATTTTAGTAGATATAACTTCTGGACAATTCCATTCTTGCCTTTCTTTCTACATTCAAATACATGCTAAGAGGATAAACAAATAATCAGTGAAAACCTAAGCATTTAGTTTATAAAATAAGAAAATTAAATTTCTAAAACAATAAAAAATAATAAGCTGTCACTTCAAATACTGGAACAATATGACATATCTATAGTCAAATGATGTAAGGGTCCATAATTATCTGATGCAGAGAAAGACGATTTAAATTGGAATTTTAGTTGTGCCTTGTTGCTAACAAGCTCTGAAACCAAAAAACAGATGCCACATTTAAACACATGAATCTAATTTATGCAAATGGCTGCAGATGTAAAAATCACATTCAGACCTCACCATCTTTTGCATTTGTTTCAAATATGTGGCCAAATAGTCTAATTAGAACCAACCAGGTTAATTATAGTAACTTATATGTACCGAGAAAATGAATCTTTGAACCTGAATTCTGAAACGCTAATACATAAGCAGATATTTTATTACCATATTTGTTTAAAATCAAGTGGCAAGACATTTCAATGAGACAGTTTTGTAAGAAATATATGAAAATTATCCTGTTGTCATTACTTCAGGAAATGATATTAAAACTCATGTACATCATTATTAAAGTATGCATATGCAGGGTTTTTAATATTCTGGTTATGAATATTAATTTGGCATAGTTCTGGAGGTCTTTTACTTGGCATTAACTGTTATGATCACCACATCATGACCCAAGACCAGGTCTGCAGATGACTGTAAACTGGGAGTGATTGCTAAGTCTCCCTCTGAAGCCAAAACCCTTCAACAAAAACTTACACTTGTAAATATCTTATGTACTAGACATGGGCATGAATCAAATTACAAGTGTAACATCATCAAAATTATTAAACAACACCTCTCCCAGCATACAACACAGACAACAGCCCACTCCAAAATAAGAATGTTACTGAAGACCAGGGGACTTTGATTGATTATTCCTTCTCCTTTGATCATCATATAATGACAGTGGTCAGTAAGTCCTTCTACTTAGTGCAGCTAATTGTCAAAGGAATACAATGAAGATTTAGAGAGGACATTGTCCTCTTATAGTCAACATTTATTATGCCAGTTATTGAACACAATGTCCCCTTTGGGATGTATCTCACTAGACATAACACACAACTTGAATGAACCCCTTAGCTCCTAACTGAGAAGATCACTGGCTTAAAAACCTTAAACTACCAGAAAAATACTCTGAGAAGATCACTGGCTTAAAAACCTTAAACTACCAGAAAAATACTTTATTTAGTATCTTATGGACTTTTGAGAGGAGCCCTATGCCTTATAATATTCACTGGCATTAGGGAGTCAGTGGTACTGGATCTCCTGCATCTCCACAAATCAATAGTCTCACAAATACTAAAACCTGGGAGTTAAATTTTCATCAGCAAAAAAATGAACACAGTGGCAAGATGGGTTCATTATGCAGTGCCTCATCCCACTTCTGAAAAAGACTCCCATGGCAAAATTACAATGTGATGCATTATCTTCCTTCAGATGGGAACAGGTTAATTGGATGGGTGCTCACAAAATCACTCCTGGCTTGGCTGGCCAGTCCTCCTTGAAAAATATGTACAGTGTAAGGGCTGGAATTGACAAAGTGCATATGGTTGCAAGACTCATTTGCCTTGTTCTTTCTATAATCTCTAAGGCTACATGATGCAGCACAAATCTGTTATTCTGGCATATATTTAATGCACTATTTTTCTGTAAATTGCTGTCAGTTCCATTCCTAAAGCTCATTTAACTGCGCAGACAGTGAAAGACATCTTAAATAAAAATGTCTCACATTAATGAGTGTCAGACTACTTTCAGCTCTGCAAGAATTATATCTCATACAAAGTATTACCCTGGCTCTTGTACAATTTAATAATAGCATTATTTTTTAAAATGTGATCTTGTAATATCTATAGAATACGTTATAAAATCATTAACGCATCTACAAGACATTTTGGAGTAGTCAGATAATGTTTGTAAAAACAGGATTGGAACCTGTTCAATGACTGTTTCTGATTACAGTACTAAGGGAACATAAACATGTCATTTCCTAAAATAATGCTGTTTTCATTTTACTACTATTTGCCTTAAAGGGGTTCTGATTTTCTAAGCAATAATTAAATAAGATGTAAGAATCCTGTCAGACATAACAACTAATGCTAAACGTAAACAGGTAACTGCATTCTCTATCAACTCCTCTGAAAATCAAAGTACAATTTTAGAGACTGATAATTCATCTAGACAATTAAATAGAAAGTTTGTAAATATACTGCATTATCATTAATGTGCTTTGATGAAATGGACATAAGTAATAAATGTCACTGACAGTGTAACTCCAGCAAAACTTCATTAATGCATGCATTACTGATCTAGTACTCTGTTATACACTCTCTAGTCTAAAATTAATGGGTAGTGTTTGGTGGTATGCTATAAAAATATTTTCCTGTTAACCCAGCAACTTAAAGCTTCATTGTTTCAGTTCCGGCCCTCTAAACTATTTTGGAGTCTTCCATGAGAATATACCTATTTATCCAACAAATGACCAGTACAGTCACCACTGCTACGTGCATAAACTAATTTATTAAAAGTGTGCTTGTGCTCGAATAAAACAATAAAATGACAATGAGCACTTTTGGGTGACTTCCACCTATTTACATATATGAAAGTGTATTTATGTTAGCAATGTACTCAGTAGTTTAAGTTAATACTAATAGTGGTGGACATACTTAAATTAAATATTCCAAACTCTAGTAACCTGCCAGGTAAAACGGATGTACATAATAAGGATATCTGCTAAAGGATTCACATAAATTTACTGTAAACAATTTGTGGACAGATATCAGAAAATGACCTACCCATTTTGACAGCAGGATATCCCCTGTGTTGCAGTCTTGAGCTGTGGCCATTAGAGGGAGCTTAGCTATAATGGAGAGCAACTCCCATGCTTCTTTCAGTTCTTTTATCATCTTTATTGCAAACTCGCAACCTCAATCTACAATCACACTAAAACCATTATGCCAGTGTAGTGAATCCAAAGATTATGGATTGACATATGACATATAAAAAGAACATGAAAATATGGCATAAAAACACAACAAGTAACAGAAAGTATACCAGAGTCAACCTGATATACCCATATTTAGCAGAAGACATTAAACGTGATATGACAGACTATTAGATGAACAAACTCAACTTATCTGTGATCTTTATTGATAACTCCGGCAGCTATGATAGTGCTCCAGATAAGGAGTTTAAAATTATTTCCGTATGGCTTGCATTATTGCATTGTCCAGTGCTTGCACTCACATTGTACAGCTTGCCTTAGCTACAGTCAACATCAAATTCAATTACAAGATCATATTCCCACAATGTGCATGGAGCCTGGATTTAGTTTTGTTGTACCTTTCTAATGTAGGGCTATATAAGTTCTTGCTACAAGGATGTTTCATGTAGCTAAGACTTAAATGTGAGTACAAAAACATACTTTGTGCAAATAGGATTAATGGGGTTCTATTAGTTCTTTTTGTTGCACAATTTTAACAACCTCGCTGAATAGCATTACAGTCTCAATGAATCATTCAAGGCCTTAATGTCTCATGGAATATTCTCTTCAAATTTGATAGCATTTCCTACTTCAGACTCTGAAGTACAGTTTTTCTATTTCTTTTGGGTGGCAAATTACATCCCATAAGAAAGTCAGAAACAAGTGCACTTATGGTCATTAAAGTCCATTCAAAGAAACTCACCTCCAGTAACTTTACTAGGATACATAATAATATAAAATAGCATTCATTGTGTTTTTAATAAAAAATAAAGTAGGAAATCTAAGAATTATACAGTCCTTAATTAACACACATGCTACAAGACCTTTCTCTCATACTTCTACCTATCAGTCAAGCGCTACTTCTAAAAATCAGAAAAATCTAGTTCTGAGCATAGACAAAAACATGAGAGTCCAGAAAAAAAAAGATGGGCCCACTTGAATTTTCTGTGGGGCATTGGACTTAAAGTTCATCCATACAGCTCCCCAACTGACGTCCTGTTCAGTCCCTTTCCTCTTCAGGTCACCCATTTTCTTTCAAGTCATTTAAAGGCAGAGGCAGGGTTTTGGGCAACACACCTCAACTGAAACGTAAGCATTTCAGAAAATTAAAACCATAGAAAGAAAGAAAATCTCCTAACACAGATAGCAGTCCCAAGACTTCAAGATCTGTTCTGGCATCTACTATTGTTTCAGACCTGAAAACCACCAGTGTTAACTTCTTCTCCACTGGAAACTGTAATTTCTACAGTTATGGTAAGGACAGTCACATTAATAGGCCAGACTTTAGGCAAATGCCCTGACAAGAACCATTTTTTCTAAGGGAGCGAATACCTGATTCCCAGACATCAATAATGCAAACATCTGATTTGGCCAATGGTACCTAAATGTTGGAGACTCTTCTGATTATAGATTACCTAAAAATAGCATAAAAATCTTTTCAGCTTATTTATCTGCATGGAGCAAACCCCCTACACAACCCACCTACACACACACACACACACACACACACACACACACACACACACACACACACACACACACACACACACACACACACACACACACACACTCCACAGTCACACAACAGTGGAGAAAAGTGCAGTCTTAAGCTTTGCCAAAAGGGGGTATTCAGTTATTTTGGTTTTGAATGATCAGGACTCAGAGAACTGCTCATCAAGCAGATATCAGGTACCTGATGCATATCATGACATATTTAATTAAGTTGGCCAAGAACTAGATAGTGTGCCAAGTACTCTGACAAATATGCATAGATTTATCTGGATCTGCTGGCCTAGATCTAGGAAGATGGGTGCTAGTGGAACCAGCTAGGTAGGAATGGAGTCAGTGGCTAATGTTGCCTTACTCATCTAAGGGAGGGTGGTTTATGGAATCATGCCAAAAGTGGTCCACCATAGAGAAGGCAGAGGATTGAAACACTTGATTCAAAGGCCTGTAACCAAGCCATAATCATTTGTTCTAGATTGAAGTATGCTTGCATTGAAGTGTGCATATATGCAAGTTCCAGTGTGCTGGACACTACACTTTGCTTTTAGGCCAACATGCTGTAGTTAGAACCACACACAGATCTTATAATTCCCACTATTTGATCACAGTGATACTCTGACCTTGGCACTCACTCCACGCGTCCTGGGGCACCAAGCTTCAGGAGGGATAAATAGGCTAAAACAAGAGAGGAACTTGATGGTCACAGGGCAAAAGAGCCTAAAGGAGTTTAAAAAATAGATTACATTGGAGCCTGGAGGAACATGGTTATTTATACAAAAGTCTTCTAACCATAAAAGGCTTAGGTATAACCCTGCATTCAGAAGTTTTCTACCAGACAAAAATGGGGGAAGGTACTTGAGAAATTTCTTTGAAAACTGTTTATGTATTCAGATTATCAGACTTGTATGAAACACAGTCATTTTGATATTCTAAAGTTAATTTAATGATCTCACCAGAGTAGTTTCAAACATAAAGTATCTGTTGGGTAGGTGGTAAGTTAACACAATCAGCTGACAAGTTGAGGCTCGCAGATAATAAAACACAGTTAGCATGTAGTGAATCCCTGCTTCCAAGCTACTGCCTCTTGATAGTAAGACAACATGTATGCCTCAGATATCAGTCTTTCCCCTAAGCAATAAAATATACAAGAAAACTTTGAATGTCCCACTTCACAAGAATTTCAGTTCTGACACCCCAAAGTCAAAAAAGTTCTGCTGCACTTATAAGAAAAGAAAGATCTAGAAAGAACATTAAACAAAATGTTTCATATCCAGTTTGTTAAATATAATAGAATATATCCTGTAAAAAAATGTTCATTTACAGAAAACTGCATCCATATATTACTATGGTTTTCTCTTTATGTGATGAATTATTATTAGTATGGCATGCATTTAATTTGTGAAGACTTGCCTTTAATAGAGAAATTCTGTAGAAGGCATCCAATTTATAGTAAAACATAGGGAGATGTTTCATATTGCTGATAAAAAACGTCATCAGCAAATAAGCTATTGTTCCTGCAGTTTGTTAGTACTTTATTACTTACAGTCTTATTCTGCAAATAACACAGAAAATAGTGGAGATCCTTGTTTTTTTTCCACTTTCTCTTGAGACTGTGTCGAAGCTGCATGATCCAACATTTTATGGTAGAATAGCTGCTTATGTATAGTAGTAGTATTATTATGTGCTATAAAACTGGTGAAAAGTGAAACTGTTTTGCTACTGCATTAAAAAATAGTCAGTGTAGTGAATCAGATGTTTTTGTTCTTTCAACCCATGTGTGCAGACCCTAACCTTAACTCTAGCCCTAACCCTAACTCCGGCACTAAACATTACACTGAAAATCACTCTATCCCTTATCCTAACACTAAATAAGACAACCTTGCTAATTAGGCAGTCCAGGCAGAGGCATATGCTAATTAATTGTGTGCTCTCTCTTCCCTGGAACTGCCTCCTGGAAGATATCTACATGCTGAGAGATTCAATCCCCAGGACCATACTCTGCAAAATCACATGAAGCATTATCCAATAGAAAAATGCCAAAATTACAAGCCAGATCATCTTTATACAATGCCAAAGACTGATCTGTTTCTATAAAACATCAGAAGTTATCATAGTACCTTGTATGATATGCCATTTCATTTAGTATAGCATAACATTGCAGTTCATAGGATCGTATGATCATAGGAGATTACTAGGCTATCAACCTGGAGGTCATTTTAAGCCTAGTCATTTCATCCCAATGTAATATTATAGAAATGCTAGTCAATACCCAAGATTGTATTTAGTAATTATTTAGTGATGTCCAGGAAGGTTGTAAGCTCTATCCCCGGTAAGAATTTACTGTACCCCATCCACTCATCCAAGTTCTTCTTGAACAGTGTCTAGAGGTGCTGTTTCACATGAATTGGTAGCCTGTTCCAAAGATGCAGCAGTCACTTGGAGATAAATCTGTGCCTTGAATATATCTTGTTTAAGTCGCAGGCCATATTTAGGTTCCTGGAACAGGTAACCCTAGTCCTGTTTGATTAACAGATATGCAGCAAGTTCATTAGGTTTGTGTCGGATTGCTCTGTAGGCCAGGCGTAAGTCTTCCCTAAGAAGTCTATATGATACAGAGTATAGTGACAGGGACTTTAGTCGGTGTGTGTAAGGCACATGCTTGCGCCCCTTGATTTTCTTTGTTAGAATCCTCTGAGGTCTCTCCAATTGCTGCAGGTGCTTAATACAGTACACCCCGAATGGGAATGGGGCATTATAGTCAATTATGGGCCGGATAAATGCCAAGTATAGGAGGGTTATAACTTCTTTTGCTATCAATGTGATGCCTATACTAATCAAGTATGCTACGTAGAAAGCTTTCCTTACTACAGTAGATACATGGTGGTCGAAGTTAAGGTCACAGTCAACTTGTGATCCCAGGTCCCTTACCACTTCATGGGTACTTAGGGTGCCATTGTTGATCTGATATTGTGAAGGAATATTGTTTGTGCCAAAGGGAATGATGATGCATTTCTTTGCATTCAGTTTAAGAGTGTGACTAATACACCCATCACTGGTCTGTGTGAGACCCTCCTGGAAGATACTTGACATAATTTGGGGATTCAATAATTGCACCCTAGTTTGCAGTCGTCTTCAAACTTGGCCAGCCACAATCCCTTAGTTTTGACCTGAACTTCTCAGAAGTATATACCAAACTGTAGTGGGCCAGCACTGACCTCTGTAGCATCCCACTGGTAGCAGGTATGCTGGCTGAGGTGGAGTCACCCACTTTGATAGTGTGTGAATGGTTTGTGAGCCAGTTGGTAACCCATCTTGCAATGAAGGGGTTTACATTTGGAGGTCACTTATGTCTTTATTTATGAGATCCATAATGATATGTTCCATGGCCTTACAGATGAGGCTGGTCAGGCTTATGGGTCTGTAATTCCCCCAGACTCTTGCTAGGCCACCTTTGTGGAGGGGAATAACTGTTGCTGTTCTCCATTCCGCAGGAACAAAGCTTGTGGTAAGACTATGATTGAAAAGGATACTTAGTGGTAATGTTAGTTCATGTTTTAGCCTATTTAGAAGACAGTATGGGATGGCATCTGGTCCCACAGAGACTGTGTTTTTTTCCTTGGACAGGGCTTTGAGTACCTGCACTTCAGATATGTATGGTGGGGGGGTTGGGGAAAGGTTTGTTGTAAGTTAGGAGAGGATAAGGGAGTGAAATTTTTGCCAAACCTATCTGCTAACAGGTTTGCTTTCTCTGTGGGTTCAGTGTGTGTAACACCACTGTCCACTAGTTCTGAACATGCTTGGGTCCTGACTTTTAGGTTATGCACATAGCTGTAAAAGGCATTATGGTTATCCTTTATTGTACTTGCTTCTCTCAAAGGAGCCCTTGGAGGATTTGACAAGTTGTCTTATTTGCCGGTTGAGGCTGAGGAAGATGTTTTTCCATTGTTGGGACTTGCCTTTGTTTTCTTGGACAGCAACTTTTTGCATTTATTGTAAAGTTTGTTGATGCTGGATGTCCTCCATGGCAGCTTGTTTTTACTTAGGGCTCTGGCTTTGATTCTTTCTGGTACAGCTGAGTTTATTTTATACACTTATGCAAGTGATTGTACAGGGCTTTAGTGTAAACTTCAGCACAGTTACCACTTCCAGCTTGAGGTGGGGTTTGGAATGCATTTATACCTTCACCTAGGAGGGTATAATTTGCCTTGGTGAAGTTTTTTATTCTGATTTTACCCTTTGTGATTTCTGGTGTTGGTGCCAGCTCAAAGGTGACTGATTTGTGCTCAGTTTTAACTAATGAGAGTCTGAAAGTTGCAGCAGTGCACCTGTTTGAAATGCTGGTGAGGACCAGCTCTAGAATGTTTGTTCCTCTTGTTGGGCTATGGGCAATTTATTAGAGGGCATTTGAATTAACAAAGTCAAGGAACTTTTGTGCTGGAGAGTTAAGGCTAGCATAGATTTCCCAGTTGGTGGTGGAATAATTGAAATCCCCCATAAGCAGTGTGTTCTGTAAAATTTGGATTGTCTCCAGTTTGGTCAAGTAGGCTTCATGGATGTCATGGCCCATGGAGGGGGATCTATAATGGCTATGACTTGAATGGGGGTCTTATCCACTATAACCCAGACCTGGAGCAACTCCATGAAGCTGTTCAGTCTAACTAGACAGGAGGTGAATTAAGCTCTAATATACACTGAAACACCGCCTCTTTTGGTTTTCACATGTTCATTTTGCAGTCTAAAGTTGCAGAAGGCATTGTAACCTTGCAAGGCTTGGGTACTCTCTGGGTATATATTAGAACACCGAACTTTCAAAATTTTGAGTGTTCTAATATCGAACCCTATTAATCGAAAATGTAAAACATCGAACATACAGAACAGCAAATTTTTTCCTAGGGAAAAAATTTGCTGTTCCAAAACACATGCACACAACACAAACACGCCAAACAAACAGCAAGCCACACACATACCTCTAAACTCTTATGCCTAACCCTACACTAAACTATACATACACCACTAACTATCCACTTACCTTAACCCAAACCCTAACCCTAAGGTCTGTCACTATCGCACAGTCACCTCACCCATGCCCTAACCCTAACTCACCTACCCCGCCCTAACCCTCACGTCCACACAATTTCACACTTACCTGACCCGCGCCCTAACCCTAACTCACCTACCCCGCCTTAACCCTCACATCCACACAATCCTACACTTACCTGAATCCGACCCGTAACTTTCCACCACAGCACTGAAAATACTGAAGCAATGGAAACGGACAACCAAATTCTTTCCCTAGGAAAAAATTTGGTTTTCTCTTTCTTCGATATTTTCCGCATTCGCTGAAAATGGGTCAATATTAGAACACTCAAAATTTTGAAAGTTTGGTGTTCTAATATAGACTCTACTCTCTGTGGCCTTGAACCAGGTTTTTGTGACTGCACAGGCATCTACATCTTCTACAGAAGTGCTTCCAGAGAGTGCAGTCTTTGGTTTTAGCTCCTAGCATTTAGCAGCATGACCCTTATTTTGTTCTGATTGGTTAATTTCACGTCAGTAATGTTGTTTTTGAGACCTTGCCTAAAAAGGCACTATGGGGAAGGCAAGACCCTTTGCCAGCATCCAAAAGTCTAGAGGTGCCAGGTGCAAACCATCTCTGGCAAAGCAGTGAGGTTTGTCCACCATGTCTTAACAGGGTGACATGAACTGGATCCCCTTTGAAAGACACCAGAAACTGAGCCAATTATTGAAATCAATCTTTTTTTGTTTATACTATGGCATCATTCTAGGTGAGGGTAGTATGCTGCTCAAGGCTTGGGGCATAACTGCCTGGGGCATATACTCAGAGAGCTCAACCATGTCTCCCTTCATATAGTCCAGTGAGGTAGGTCTCAGGTCATTCACACTAACATGAACTACCATTCACACCAGCATGAACTATAACAGAGTCATAACAGTACTTGTTGCTGAGAGACCTGAGTACATATGTGATTTCACGAATCCTGGCACTGGACAGGCAGATGACCACGACTTTCTCTTTGACCAACCTTGTGAGTAAAACATCCATGTCTCACACTACTGAGTCTCCAATGACAAGAAAACTTGGGTTTTGAGTGTTACATCTTATGGGCTTGGTAGGTGAGACACTGGTATCGTTATATGTCAAAATGCTAGGTTGAAGACTGTTGTCACTAGGGGTGACTTTTCAGAATCAATCACAGAGGAGTTCAATGGATGGATATTTCTGCCTGGGTTTTAGGGAAAATTTGTTGAATTTAACTGTCTAGCTTTTGCACACAGTTGCGCAACAGTGAGTGGTGCTGCACATCATGCAAACAAGCAGAAACCTGCTCAAATGCAGGGCCTAAATACCAGAAGCTAAAAACTTGAAAAAAACTCTAAAAATATTCAAAAGGATGAGGATGCTCATTGCAAGACCTAGATGAACTTCCCTTCACCAGACAGGTTCTAATCAGCACAATTCTTTCACAAAAGTGCAGATAGGCCTCTCCCAATCCAAGATGGCATAGAAAATGTGCTCAGAACAAGCAACCCACTATGAACAGTTCCAGAAGCAACAAGCCTGTATCTGGACTATGCTACACCTACAAACTACCCTAGTTTTAGTGGGAAACACTAGAGAATGTTTAACACAGCAGCAAAACAGCAAGGAGACATTAAAAAAAACATTTAAAATAAGCAGAAAATCAGGCAGGACACTCTAAAGAATGCTTTAAGAAGCTGGCAGAAAAAAACAAGTAGAACAGATAGCTTTAAAACAGTGAAAAATACCATTAAATATTTAACAAACAGTGAAAACAGCAAAAAAGCTTTGCAAACAGTAAAAACAGCAATAAAATTTCATTTAACAGGCCGAATAAAGCAAACAATTACAGTACAGTACAACAGTGTAGTTTACTACACAGTAAAAAAGTACAGTATAAAAGTAGGCATCAGGCAATAAAAAAGTGCAATAAATAGTATAAAATGCAAAAAAAAAAAAAAAAAAAAAACAGGCAATTTACAGTTTTTTGGAAGCTCAGAAGCATCTAGTCATCTGGTATCTCAACTCATTGTTGTGGCTGGAAGCCCACTTCATTTCAGGTCGGTACAAACAAGGTCTGTGAAGTTACTTTTCAAATCTGTTTTGAAAGCTATATCACCCATATTTTTCTAGCTATCTTGTTCAGAATGTCTTGGTCTTCTTGTAAGTATGATTAATGGAATCTCATTATATGCCTAGTCTGTACCTGCATTATGTGAAGTTTATCCTTAATGCTTACCTTACATTTATTTGTTTTTATTTTACAGGTATTGTATTATCACTGACTGCAAATGCCTTTCTACTAATGAGGCAATATAGGGAGAGCCATATGCTAATTAGTCATGTGCTCTATCCCCTGGAACCACCTACTCAATGGTATCTACATACTGAGCATTTCAAAAAAACTGGAGTTAACAGGCTCATCTTCTGTTTAAGAGACTTGTTGACAGTCAATTAAAATGCAACAGAAGACTGACAGAAATATCCCAAAGAGTATAATGCTGTTGAGTTACAATATATCATGGCATAATACCTCAAATGGAGTCTGAAATCAGCCATTAAAATGTTAGAGAAGGAACATGTTCATAAACTCACCATAGATGTGAAATGAGAAAGCTTTCAGTCTAGCTTTTTAGTCAGTTTATAGGTTCATAGGTTCATACTAGGCTATCTGCCCTAGGGCATTTATAAGCCTAGCCAGAGTATGTTTGACTTTCGCCACCCATTTTAAATTAATTTTGCTATGCCCTTTTTCGAGGTTAGTATACTGTGCCTCTGTCTAACAGTGACACAGAAGTGATATCCGGGGTAAACCTACGATCTCCCATCCACTCATCAATATTCCTCTTGAAGAGAGTCAATGAGGGACTCTGCCTAACCTGGACTGGGATTTTATTCCAGAGTGAAGGGAGCCTCTGGGTTATGAATCTGTCCCTCCAGCATGTCCTATTTATTTCAGTGCTGAGGTTCAAGTCTCTCGAGCGTGTAGCTCGATGGGATTTGGATTTTTTGAGGTGCAGCATGTCCCTTAATTCCGGGTTGGACATGGCTTTATACATCAGGCACAGGTCACCTCTGAGCAGGCGGTATGCCACTGAGTCGAGCTGGAGTTTCTTTAACCGGGCAGCATATGGCATCTGTTTGAGCCCTTTGATCCTCTTGGTGAGGTACTTTTGGGGTCTTTCCAGTTGCTGCAGGTGTTTGGTAAGGTACATCCCAAAAGGGGCATCGTACTCGATTATGGGCCTGATGAGGGATGAGTAAAGAGGCACGATGACCTCCCCTAATCTAGATGTGAATCTCTTCATGATTAGGTGGGCTATATAAAATTGTTTTTCTAACCACTTTCACCATGTGGTTGTCAAATGAGAGATTGCTATCAACTTGGGTCCCCAGGTCCCTAATTACTTCTGTACTTAATGGATTACCACCTATGTGGTAATTTGTGGGCACTTTGTTTTTGCCAAAGGGGATGACTATACACTTTTTGGCATTTAGCTTGAGCCCATGGCTCTGGCACCAGTTGTCCAGTGTTCTCAGGCCCTTTTGGAGGATGCTTGTGCCGGCTGGAGAGTCAATTATGGCACCCAGTTTGCAGTCATCTGCGAACTTGGTCAGCACAGTCCTTCTGTGTTGGCCTGTACCTCCGAGAAATATATACCGAACAAGGGAGGTCCCAGGACTGAGCCTTGTGGGATGCCACTTGTAACTGGTTTGGAGTCTGACATGGCTCCAGCAATTCTAACCATGTGGGTTCTGTCCTTGAGCCAGTTTGCAACCCATCTATTGACATAGGGGTTTATATTTAAGCTGGTGAGCTTATCTATAATGCCTGAGTGGGGTACTGTATCGAAGGCTTTTGCGAGGTCCAGGTAGGCTGTGTGGACCACCTTCCCTTCATCAATGGCCTTGGTGACTGTTTCAAAGAAGTTGAGAGTGAGCCAGGGTAAAACATTACTCAAACCGCTGAATCACATACAAATGCCTACGACAGAACCCACAGAACACAGATATCCTCCAGAAGAATGTATCTGACCAGACACCTGTGCTGCCCGACTGAACACGGTTATTAGAACATGCTGGAGGGACAGATTCAGGCTTATAAATGCCCTTGGGCAGATAGCCTAGTATGAACCTATGAACCTATGAACCTATGACCAGGTTTAAGAGGCAGGATCTGCCCTTAACAAAGCTGAACTGGGTAGGATCCAGTGTCTGTAGGTCCCCAATGTCTTTATTTATGAGGTCCATTATGATCCTTTCCATAGCTTTGCAGACCAAGCTAGTCAGGCTTATGGGGAGATAGTTTCCAGGGTCCGTTGAGGCACCACCTTTGTGGAGAGGGTCCACTGTTGCTGTACGCCACTCTTTGGGTACATATCCTGTAGTAAGGCTGAGATTGAACAGTAGTTTTATGTTTGGGTTTAGCTCTTCTTGGAGTTCATGTAGGACGCAGCCCGGGACACCGTCTGGTCCCACTGATGCTGTGTTTTTTGCTTTGGAGAGGGCGGCTCTTACCTGAGCATCTGAGATGTCAGGGGGGCAGCACTCTGCTGGGATAGATATTTGCCCTTTTGGTGGGGGGGGAGTTTGTGCTGAACCTGTCAGCTAGGATGTTGGCAATGTCTGTGGGTTCAGTGTATTTTTTTGTCATTTTGGACTAATTCTGAACATATCTGGGAACTCCCACCCAGGTTCCTAACATAACTAAAGAAAGCCTTGTGATTATCCTTAGTGTCCTGTGCAATATTTCTCTCAAAGCTGGCCTTAGACGATCTTATGAGTGCCCTTAGTTTTTTGCTAATACTGATCAGAGATGCCTTCCCTTTTTGGGATTTTGCTCTATCATGTAGTAGCTTCCTCCTTCTGTTGTATAGATTGTTTATGGCTGGGGTCCACCGTCTGCATTTGGAGGATTGGGTCTTGGTTTTATTTGGGATTGCATGATCCATGCATTCCTGAAGGTGTTCATAGAATGCATTTATAAAGGATTCTGTGGTCTGGGCCGTATTTGCCACAGGCCCAGGGGCTTTGAAAGATTCCACCTCAGTTTTGAGGAGTGTGAAATTTGCTTTAGAGAAGTTTTTCACTGTGGTTTTCTGGGTAGGGGGTGGGGTCGGGATGTGAATATCCAGTGAGATCAGTTTATGGTCTGATCTTACCAGTGAGGGATGCACTTCTGGTCTGGAGCATAGAGTCCCCATGTTGGTGATGATCAGGTCCAGTACATTTTCCCCTCTTGTGGGAGTGGTAGCAAGTTGTTCCATAGCATTTGAGTTTATGAATTCTAGGAACCTTTGGGCTAGGGTGTTGGAGCTAGAGTAATGCTCTCAGTCTATGTTTGGGTAGTTGAAGTCGCCCAGTATAATGGTGCTTGGAGAGACCTTCATATTTTCCAGTGTTCTCAGGAAGGCCGAGTGGGGTTCCTGGGTTTGGGAGGGTGGTCTGTAGCAGGCTATAAACTGGAAGGCAGTTTTACCCACTGTTAGTTGCACATGGATAGTCTCTGATGCTTCGTGCTTTGCCACCAACCTGGAGGTGTGGGTATCTTTGATGAATATCAATACTCCCCCTCCTTTTGTGGTTCGGTCCAAGTTTTGGGGCTGAAAAGCATGGTATGAGGTATAACCTGGTAGTGCTGGTGTGCTCTCGGGAGCCCTGAACCAGGTTTCTGTTACTGCACAGATATCGATGTTCTCCATGCTAAGGAGAGTTTCAAGTGCTAGCATCTTGAGGTTTAGACTTCTGGCGTTGAGTAGCATTAGTCTTAGTTTCTTATCCCTTGTGATACCTATGGAGGTGGGTTTGATTTTGAGCCTTGCCTAAAAAAGGTACTATGGGGGTAGCAAGAGCCTTTGCCAATATCCAAAAGCCCAGGGGTGACAGGTGCAAGCCGTCCCTAGTGAAGCATCGTGGCTTGTCAAGCATATCATCCCAGGCTGACAGGCATTGGATCCCCTTTGAATGACACCAGTACTTAAGCCAATTGTTGAAATTGATCATCTTGTCTTCATATTGTGGCATCATTCTTGGTGAGGGTAAGATGCTACTCAAGGTCAGGGTCATACTGGCCTGGGCTACATGCTCAGAGAGCTCCTCTATGTCTCTTTTCATGTAGTCCAGGGAGGTACGTCTCAGGTCATTCACACCAGCATGGACAATGACTGAGTCATATTTGTACTTGCCTTGGAGTGACCTGAGTGCTTGTGTTATGTGGCGGATCCTAGCGCCTGACAGACAGCTCACCGTGACCTTCTCCTTGTTCAGCCTGGTGAGCGGGACATCAGTGTGCCTGACGATAGAGTCACCTATTACAAGTGTATCAGGTGTGTTGTTTAGCCTTAAGGGCTGTGACTGTTTGGCACACTGGCTTTGTGAGATATGTGTTGCACGTGTTTTGTTTTGGGGTAGCGGTTGCTTGGGTGTCTGCTTTGGAGGTCTCTGCTGCTTAGGCAGATCTTTATTTAGAGCCTCCGAGTATGTTTTTGTGTGATTCAAGGAGTTATTTGTTTTACTGTAGAGACTCATATGGTTTCCTGTAGCTTTACATTACGATAGTCCCTTGGCAACATTTTCACAGCCATATCTTATACTATATATATATATATACTTCAAAATATCATTCTCAAAATAAGTTGTTGACAAGCATTAGTTTCAGCTTTCAGACAATGGCACCCAGCTTATGGTCATCGGCAGTGAGGAAAGTCAAAGAAATGAAAAAAAAAAACTGCCAAGTTTATCAATGTTATACAGTTCAGTTCTGTGGCACACCATTTCATAAAACATTGCCACTGTTCATATGATCAAACTTAAATAAAGTGTTTGAGATTTGTGAATATGTTATGCATTGCACTAAGAGCTTTGCACAACTCAGAGATATACTACTTCATGAACTGCACTGTTGTTCTCCTCTCATCTCATTTAGCTATAAGCCAGACCTCGTCAACAAGGAGATATGCAGACTTGTACCTTTCTTAATGCTATGTACATTTTTTGAATGCTGGATATTTGGAGATCATCGGCAAGCCCGATTCAGGGACTGGACCTCTGCAGTGATGCTACAGGAATCTGTGGAATCACTGAGGTGGGTCATCTCCTTGGCCAAGCTACATGCTAATGAGGCATTCTTGAGGAGCAGATTTAGAGAATTGCATGGCAACATAAGTTAGCATGGTCAGCCAAGTTAATTAACTCTTGAAAAGATTCTCACTCACCCACTACTTTCAATGGATAACATCACTTTAGAGGTAACCGCCAGGGAGCTTAGTGGACAAGTAGTGGTGGGGCATGTGCATGAACTGCATGTGAGTGGATACATATGTCAGTATGTGCGTGACTTATATCTCTCAAACTCTTAGGTCAAGAAATTTGGTCAAAACCTAAAATACTGAGAGGACAAAGGCCCCAAAATAGGGAGACATTTTAAATATTGCTCTTATAAACTTAGAAAGTTGCTAGAATACTTGGATTTGTATTGGGATGCATTTTCTGAAGGATATGAAATGTCAAACAAGTGTGAAACTCAAATGTATGTCATATTTAGTAACTTCAACCCTCAGGGATTTGCTAGAAAACTACAATTTTTTATGAGAAAGAGACCAAAAATATTAGGCAAAAATCTTGGCATTCTGCAAAATTCTGGACAGTTGAGAGGTATGTAGTGTGTGTGTGTGTGTGTGCGTGTGTGTGTGTGTGTGTGTGTGTGTGTGTGTGTGTGTGTGTGTGTGTGTGTGTGTGTATTTGTGTGTCTGACTCAGAGGTTATAACAGTGGGGTTACTTAGGGAATAGGTAGGGCATGTGTATGTGCGTGTTGTGTGCATATGGGTGACTGGGTGAATGCATCCTTGAATATGATCAGGTAGGAGGCTGATTAATGGTTACTGCCTGGGTGTATTGTGTGTGTCTTTGTAGGTGCATGCATGAGAGCACGCATGTGCATGTGTTTGTGGGGGCAGTCTGCCATACCTGTAAACTCCCCTAGGCTAATGATTAAGTCTTGCAACACTGGGGGTGGAGGGGTGGAACATTAGACACCCGGGAATTTTAAATATTACATTGTCTCTTAACAAATGAACAGACAACATGAGGTTTAGATGTACAAAATAAGTATGGGGGACAATAGAACCAGGGATAGTGTTAACGGAACAACATCTTTTTGTAGCACAAAAGACATAAGCTGTATGAAGGAAGAATAGGAAGTAGGTTAGGCACTTTAATATTAACCAAAGAAGCTACTTACAAAATTAATAGAACAAAGGGTTTAGCAGTGGTAAAACAATGGATTCAAACATTGCACCCCTACAAAGAAAGCACCTCATTATTATATTAGTTCATTAGCCCTCCTCACTGATTGGGAATTTAATACAAAACAGATCCTGCA
Organism: Protopterus annectens; assembly: GCF_019279795.1. NCBI lineage: Eukaryota > Metazoa > Chordata > Ceratodontiformes > Protopteridae > Protopterus > Protopterus annectens. The sequence continues at coordinate 1,263,816,135 of NC_056726.1, forward strand.
TAAGGATGTATTTTCTGAGCAATTAGCAATATAAAAGTCTAATAGCTGGTATTACTGACTGACTGTAATGCCCTGTGAGTTATAAGTGACATTCGCTAAAGTCAGGAATAGTTAATAAGGATGGGAGGTGCCTGTGTGGGAGACTGCCACCCCTCTATATAGCTGTGCCCAAGTCGTGAGAAACATTAGACAACTCTAGGGAGAATTATTTTAAATATTATTCAGAGTCACTCAAAAATTAACAACTCAACAGGTCTAGCATCAAAATGCAGTTTTGTAACAATAAGAATAATAAAATGCTAATAACTGACATTGTTGACTGACTGTAATCATCCTTGATTCACAAAAGGCAGGGAAAAATAAGAGACTACATCTGAGACATACTAGCGTGTGTGTGTGTGTGTGTGTGTGTGTGTGTGTGTGTGTGTGTGTGTGTGTGTGTGTGTGTGTGTGCGTGTGTGTGTGCGTGTGTGTGTCTGTGTGTGAGTGTGCGTGCGTGCGTGTGTGTGTGTGTGTGTGTGTGTGTGTGTGTGTGTGTGTGTGTGTGTGTGTGTGTGTGTGCGCTTGTCTGTGTGAAAATGAATGAGGGGTGCCTGTTCCAATGATATGTGTAGCCCACCAGAGGTAATTACTGCAGTGCTGATTACCACTAGCAGAAACACCACACAACTGACAGATGTGCAAATTAGCCAGTAATGACGTCTTTCATCATTGCAGCTAATATGTCTCTAAATCGCATTTCCCACAATCAATTGAAACTGTTACTTTTGGTTGCAGCATTTTCCCTGAGTACAGAAGAAGTTTTCTGAATCCTTCCCTAGATTGAGGCAAAATATCTCCTTGCATAATGTATACATCCAGATTTTACAACCTGCTAACAGCAGTAAGTACTGGAAACTATTTACAGAAGGAGGGCAGGGAAGAGATGATATGGCAGGAATGGCCATCCACAGAAATTTTAGTATGGCAGCTATTCCTCGCCCCACATTGTCTAGTACAAAAAATTATTTTATTTCTAGAGTACTGAGTGTATACTAAGTACTAATTCTGATCATTGTGTAGGGTGTCTGCTACCCCAGAACTGTTATAATCAAATGCAAAGGCACTTGGCTTTGTACCTAACTACATCAGGTTATCATTATAGCACAAAAGATACCCTGCTGAATATTCAGGGACATGCCAGTACTAATGTTTGAAAAGTGGTAGAATTTGTGTTAATTAACTGCTTCTGTGGTATATGCCCAAATTTGAGAGATGGAAAGTTGGTGCTCTTAAACTACTACTGCTTGGTACAGTAAAACATGCCAGAGCTGCGAGTAGACATTTAAGCAATAACCCACGCCTGGGTGTGGGTAATGCTGGATTTACCCACGGTTGGTGTGGTTTGGTCACGGGGGCGAAGCCCGAGGTGGCCAAACAAAGGCAACTGTGGGTAAATCCAGCATTACCCACACCCAGAAGTGGGTTATTGCTATTATACAATGACATTATTTATGAAAAAAATACTTACTTTTCTTAAATAATGGCATTGTATAATGCCTCTGTGCTGCCCTTCCACAGCTGTCTGGTATTCTGCGGCAGTTCTGATGTACTGCACATGCGTATGCTTATAGAGTACATGAGAGCTGTGGGTGGAAGCAATGGAGAAAGCAAGATCACTGTTGCTTTTTACAAAGTGTCTCGCTATGTTAAAGGAGTTTAACATAGCGAGACAGCTTTAAAAAAAGCAACAGAGAAAGGAAGATCTCCGTTACTTTTTTTAAAGCTGTCTCGCTATGTTAAACTCCTTTAACATAGCAAGACAGTTTCTAAAAAGTAACAGAGATCTTGCATTATCCTTTGCTGTATATAAAAAAAAAAAAAAACTTATACTAATGGAAAAAGTCCGGGCGACTGGACCTTTTTCCATTAGTATAAGTCTGATTTACAACATGCACACTGACCAATCAGCGTGCACATTTTGGAATATTAATGGGGATGGGTCGTTGTATAATTAGTATTAAATAACATTCCACTAAGTGCCCCTGTCCCTGGAGGGTGTCGTACATTTAACACTACTCAGGTGCCATACAAAAATGGATTCTTCATGAATCCCAGAATTCATTTTTGTGCCAACTAGCTGAATGGTTCCAAACCTGTTATAGCAAATGTTCTGAATTTAATATTGTTTACAAAAAAAAAAGCAATTGCTTGTAACTATAAAAATGGCTAGCAGATTTGGATGCAGTAAATCTTATATTACTTCAAGTAATCTGGTACCTCAGATGTTCATCTTCTCAATATCTGTTTTAACTACTTCTTTTCACTCCGACACTAAAGTCCTTTCCTACTGACCTCACCATCAAGGCCAATAATGGTACTATCATTAAACCAGACCTATCCACTAAACTTTTAGGCATAACAATTGATCAACGCCTTAACTTTGACTCACATATCAACTCGACTATCAAAACTGTTAACAGAAAACTTGTCTCTCTCTACAGAATAAAATCTTTCCTAACCCCTGAAACCAAAACCACCATTGCCCATTCCCACCTCATCTCTACCCTCTTGTATGCCTTACCTATATATACCAATCTTTATAAAAGTAACCTTACTAAACTGGCAACCTGCTATAACAACATTGCCAGATTTGACACAGGCTCACCTTTTAGAACCCGCCACTGTTTAAATCTTCAACAACTTACCATCACTCATAAGATACTTTATCAGACCAGTAATACTCCTATTCTCAGTACTCTTATCACCCCCTATAGAAATCTTACTACCCTTCACTCAGCAAATAAATTACTGACAACTATCCAGAAATCCACTAATAAAGCAGGTGACTCCCTCTTCTCCAATTCTGTAGGGAAAATCTGGAACAGGCTTCCCAGCAATCTTCAATTATTGTCATCACTACCACTCTTCAAAAAGAAACTAAAACTACTCCTTAAAGCACAACGGCTATGCCCATGCACTAACCCAGATTAAAACTTGTTGTTTACAACCTTTTCTGATATCTCAGCCTCTTTAATGCTTCATTTTTTTGCAAGCCTCTTTTGGCCTGCAAGCTTCCTTGTAGTACTTACAATTTGTTAACTTACCCCTGCTCCATGCACCCACTTCATAGCTTTGAATGTATGTCATCCATTCCCCTTGAGTGTATAACTTCTAAACAAACCTATAGTGAATTTCCATCTATCTCACTTTGGCTACTCTCCCTTGTCAATTGTCAACCCCTTAACCTGCATATCTTGCATCTGCAACTAGTGTATTTACTATACAGTATACCCATGATTCTTAGCTGTTGTTTGTATAATGCTAGCCTATACTAATGCTTGTTTCTCTGTGTGTACACATGTCATGGTGTTGCTGTAAGGTTAGCCTATACCTTAATGTATTGTTTTAATGTTTTTTTTTAGTTTTAATCTGTTCTATGGTGTCTATCATTGGGTACTACCATTATAATTACATAGATTTGGAGCTTTTCTCTCCAGGCCTCTACTGAAAATGGACATGTATCCAGCTAGACTAGCCGGGTCAACAAATGTAAAATAAAAATAAATAAATAAATAAAAAAACTATGTATACATTTCCCTTATAGAAAATAAATGCATTTCAATAACAAAATTAGCAAAGTGATAGTTACTGAAGAACAAGCAGTTTAATGTATCCAAATGTGACTGACTTGCTCTTCAGGAAATAAGCACAGTTTCAAATAAATCTTCTGACCTTTTATGGTGGGTGTGTTTTTTTTATTTAATATTATATTTGCCATAAATGCTAATTGCACCCACAGAACTACTTTGGTATAAAACAGACAAAAAAGGAGAAATCTAATGCTTTTCAGCAGCATTCAGTAGTTTCATAAACTGGAAATGGAATTGAAAACCTAAACATGCTTTCCTGTCTCTATTCTACTACTTTAGGGCATTCATCATGTGTCTTTTCTCACTTATGCAATTTCCACTGTTTCATCCCTTCTCGGGCTTAGGAAGATGGGCTGGTTTCACTCATACACAGGATTCAGCCATTTTTGTAAACAATTTTTAAGCCATTGTTAATTTATTTAAAGTCTCTACCTTTCTTCTGTTACTAGAAGTCGTCTGCTATGATGGAAGATTTTTAAACAAAAATCAAGCAGCTGTCCATTTACCTTTTACAGTCCTAGAAACAAAGAATGTTTTTACAATGCACTTTAAACAGTCACTTCTCAGTATCCTTTTCCCTACCATTTATTTTATTTAGTTTTGCAGTCTTTCCAGTTGTATTTACTTAAAGACCTAACTCGCAGCTTTACTTTCCATTTCTCTTCTGAACAGATTACAGTGAGTGTCAAGTAAAAGAAACAGAGTATCTTTTACTCTTTCTGTTTAGAAGAGCAAACAGGCTCCTGGATGTCTTGGCAGCGTAACTTCTTTGGCTAGACAATGCTTTAGATAAATGAAAGCAATAAAGAACCTAGACTATTGTAGTTTTAAACTAGTCATTACTTTACCAGAGAAATTTGTTCTTGTAAATTACAACATAGTTAAAATTAAGGAACATTATAATCTTTTAGAATTTTTTCATATTATTTTCTCTAGGATCAGATCACAGGAATCATATCATTACATGATATAGCATTACATGATCCTTAAACCAGATGCAAACCCTGGGGAATGTAAATGAAATGTTATATATAAAGTGGATAATGTGTTTTGTCCCATAAACAAATATGGTGGTGTGTTTCTACTGCCCCGAAAATTTATCGGATGCTTTTTCTTACTTTTAGATGTTTTCTTAAAATTAAATGATTATAGATTTTGTGTGAAAGCCAATTCTGCCTAGAACCCTACATTTTTGTTTAAATGTAGAACTCTAAATAAAGCTTAGTCTTGCCTTTAGGGATAGCAGCTTTCATCAAATTCAGAGTTTATTCTTACATGGGGCACAACACATCTTGCCTTAGACATGTGTGTGGAGTTCCTGTGTCTGTTAAACCATTTTTTACCAAGACTACAAGAAATTACAATTCCAGATGAGATAGTAGTGTTTTAATTTATTCATACGTAAACAGTTCATTGTTAAATACTAGGCTATCAGTCTGAAGGCTATTAAAAGTCTGTCCAATAATTAGAGGTCAGAATCAAATACTGTACCTTGTATCTATGAGGTAAAGGCCGTAACCATTACGACAAACCCTCAACTTTAAATTATTATTAGCATTTCTGTGCAATTTTAATTTGAAGGATTTTATAGTATTCCATCAGCTTTTTTGTTACTTTTAGGAACTTCCTTGTGTTGCAGTTGTTTTAAGCAAGAAAGTAACATTAGGTAGTATGAATGAACCTGACTGGTTCTACAACAAAAAAAACACAAGACTGGACAGCAGCTTATGACCAGTGTCACCATAAACACACATTTCATCTTTGTGTGATGCTTTGACACATATTTGGTTATTTAAGAATCCATGAACACACAGACCCAGCAAAACGTGTGGACACCTACCTGACCTATGGAGACAAGCTGTAAAGGCACCAGTTCACAAACTGGGGGATAACAGGTCCAAATAATTTTAAACTCAAAAGGTACATAATATAATGATAGATTTGGAAGAGCAGGTCGTCCATGGGAAAAGCAGGACTAATGTCACTTAAAAAACTTTGCCAGATCACAGTAGTCCCTCCCAGTGAAATAGGGTATTCATCCTTCTCTTCTGACCTGTGTTATGTCACCTAAAGTGGAAAACATGTTGTATCATGGTTCCAAAAGGTAGTAAAAGAGGGGGTGAAGTTGGGTATGTTATAGAGGGCAGTCCTGTTCTTCCAGATCTATTTGTATGCTAAATACATAGCTTTTCATCTTGTAAGACATGGCATAGTCTGCAAAGCAGTAGCAGACATTTCCAAACTAATCATCCTGGGTGATCTCTTTTATGAGAACATACCTGCTATAACAGTGTCTTCAAAGGAAGATATGGGCAAAAATTACAGAACCACATGATATTGCCAACATCCTGGCAGATAGGTTCAGTGCTAACTTTACCCCCCCTCTCACCCCCTAAAGGGCCCATATCTATACAGGAATAATGCAGAGTCCCTGTAATCACAGCTACGCAGGTAAAAGCTGCACTCTCTAAAGCCAAAAACACAGCATCCATGGGACCAGACAACATCCCAGGCTGCGTTTTACATGAACTTCAGAACGAACTGGCTCCCCACTTAAGCCTCATGTTCAATAGTTCAATAATAAGTCCAAGTCAGTCAAACCATTGTCAAAACAAATCATCAGACAACAGAACTACCTCATGCAAAATTAACCCAAAAAATTAACCATTGCATCCCACATTCCCTTCTCTCCTCCCCCCTTATATTTTTCCCTCCATTTTTTCGGAACTCAAACGTGAACTCTAATAACTTTCTACCACCTACCACCATATAGCCAGATTCATTACATATACACCATATACCCACCACCCTCTCCTCAACTCAAAGGCTGGGTAGAAACCCAATCTCTTAAATTCAATCATTCAATCAAAGCATTCAAAATAATTAATCAACCAGACAAAAAAACCCCCTCCCTGACTCAAAATCCTGACCCCCCTACAACCAACTTAAGTTCCTTCTTCAAACAAAAAGTATTAACCATCAAATCTAATCTATCTAATTGGTGTATCTTTTTTTATGCTAACTCTATTAAGCAAAGATGAATTTTTCCCAACCAACTACTTAGACTCATGCCTTCACTTAAACTATCAAAAACAATCTCATAGCCTCGCATCAGGCTTTGTGGTCACTGAATGATGCACAGCAGCAGTTATCCCACACCACAAATGGGAAGCCACCGCTGATCCCAGGAACTATCGGCCTATTAGCCTGACGAGCCTGGTCTGCAAGGCCATGGAACATATCATCATGGAAGACATTGGTAACCTCCAAATTCTGGATCCCACCCAGTTCGGGTTTGTGAAAGGCAGATCATGCCTCCTGAATCTGATCGACTTCTTTGAGGCAGTCACCAAAGCCGTGGGTGAGGGTAAGGTGGTTCACACAGCCTATCTTGACCTCGCCAAGGCTTTTGACACCATCCCTCATTCTGGAATTATAGCTAAACTCACTAAAGTAAGTATAAATCCCTACCTCACAAGATGGGTTGCCAACTGGCTCACTGACAGAGCCCACACTGTAAAAGTTGCAGACTCCAAATCTGACCTCAAGGCAGTGACAAGTGGAGTACCACAGGGTTCCATCCTGGGACCTCTCCTGTTTGGTATCTACTTCTCTGAAGTACAGGCTAACACAGAAGGCCTCTGGCTAATGAAGTTTGCAGATGACTGCAAACTAGGAGCCATAGTCAATTCCCCAAATGATGTGGACATCCTACAGAAGGGCCTCACTCAGACAGATGCCTGGTGTCAGAGCCATGGCCTCAAGCTCAGTGCCAAAAATTGCAGTGTCATCCCCTTTGGTAAAAACTCTGTACTCATGAAGTACCACATAGGCAGCAATCTACTTAACACCGAATGTGTGATAAGAGATCTTGGCACCCAGGTGGACAGTAGTCTCTCCTTTGATAGTCACATCGCCACAGTAGTCAGGAAGTCCTTCTGCATGGCACACCTCATCATAAAAGGGTTCTCATCCAGGAAAAAAAGAGGTCACTGTTCCCCTCTACTCGACACTCATTAGACCCATTATAGAGTATAACGTCCCTTTTGGAATGTACCTCACAAGACATCTGCAGCAGCTGGAAAGGCCAAAGAAGTACCTCACAAAGAGGATTACTGGCCTCAAACAAATGCCCTATACTGACCGCCTCAAAAAACTCCAGCTTTACTCCGTAGCATATCGCCTACTCTGAGGTGATCTCTGCCTAATATATAAAGCTATGTCAAACCCAGAGCTGTTGGACATGCTACACCTAAAGAAATCCCAATTCCTCTGAGCTACACCCTCTAGGGACCTAAACCTTGTCACCACAATAAACAGGACATGCTGGAGGGATAGATTCCTGTCCCAGAGACTTCCTATACTCTGGTACAAGCTACCCATCTATGTCAAGCAAAGTTCTTCATTAGCACTCTTCAAGAAAAATTTTGATGAGTGGATAGGAAATAGGAAATACACCCCGGGGATCACTTCTCTGTCTCTGCTCAACAGTGGCACAGGAAAATAACTTTCTTGGGTGGCGTAAGCCATGGAACCTTGTTGGCTAGGCTTACATAGGCCTTTGGGCCGATAGCTTAGTACCCATCTATGAACCTATGAACCTATGGGCCTGCATCTAGCTTTTAGTGTTTGTGAAAGTGCTAAGACCTGGTAATTGCTACAGAAATAGTATCCAGAACATAAGGACATAGTAACTGTGTTAGTAGAATACCCTTTACATTTGATAGAAGAAGAACATTAGTATGCTATTTGGACAAAGTAATTTTTGAAACGTTGCATTCAAGTTGTTTTTTTTTTGTTGTTGCTTTTTTGTTTCGTTTTAACTTTCTAACAATGCTCGTCTTGTCAATATAGAATCTCAACTGATAGAATATATCCACGGTATTCGTCACAGCTTGAACACTGATGAAAACCATGAGATAGGAAATGTAGTGACTGAAGTTGGATTCTTTAGCAACTCTAAGCATTCAAGAAGAAGGAGTATGGGTGGAAACCCTTTCTTACAGGAAAACTAAATAAGGACGCTCAACCAAAGCAGCCTGTAATTCAGAAAACATCCTGGCCAAAGTGACAGTAGCCAGAAAGAAAGAAAACATCTTTCAAGAAAGGAATTTTAACTCTGGACGTACAGATGGTTCAAGTGAAGGCAAAGTCATTTTTTCCATCACAAATACAAATCCGCAGGCCATAATGAGCCTCACAATAAAGTTGTTAGCAAGACTGTACTTTTGGTGATGGCACTGTAGGCCTCTAAAGAAGCCAAAGACGAGAATCAATACTCCGTTGAAAATTAGATATTATCGCTGCTAGTTATGCTTAACAGAAGAGAAACTAAGATCAGAATCAACAATGTAACATGATACTTGCAAAGAGATGGAGTGGGAGCTGGAGAAACATTCAGACCTTTTGAGGTGGCTCAGATGAAGAAATGTGCCCACTTGTCTTTGTAAGTCTTGCACATTTTTGAAGTCTAAGGATAAAATAAATAGCTGTACTATTCCAGTAGCAAAGGATGTGTTAAAGGTCACTACTTAAAGTGGAAACAAACATGTTGCTAACTGAAGGAATTAACATGTAGATGCAGCTTGCTTGATCATTGGGGTGGGACAGTCCTAAACAGATGCAATCATTATGGCTGCACCAGCAGGTGATGAAGAAGCAATGGAAACCATAGTTGTAGAGGTCAGAATAAAGCTGTGAGAAAGATGTTTAATTTGGTTTGTCTGGCTTTTATCAGCCTTATCATCAGAGGAAATGGGGACAGTATAAATGAGGCAAGGGGTCATTTCTTGATCAAAGCCCCCTTTGGATCCCCCAGTAGACTTATTAGGGAAAAGAAGCTGCTGTGTTTGGTAGTGACTGTTGAGATAAACAAGGTCACAGCAATGCTTGTCCCAGAGATGGAAAAGCTTCCTCAACATCAAATAGTCCAGGGACCAGTCAGGAGTCAATAGTGAACAATGGCTGAAATTGTCAGCAAGAATGTTGTCTTTCTTTGAAAGGCAGCTGGCTACTAGGAAATAATCAGCCCATTCTCATACTTTTATGGCTTCTTGACACAAGGGGTAAGAATGGGTCTCTACTGTTTGTTGATTAGGTCAGTGAGTCCTAAAAGGCTTGAAAGGTAAAAAAGACTTCCCTCATTTGCAACACTGATTTTTAGAGCTGCCTCTGCATGGGCACTTATACTTTGGACTCTTTCTGTTCCTAATGTTCCACCACCACCACCTGAGGGCTGATGCATCAGTGATGAATGGTGTCAAGGAAGTGGGAATCTTTTCAGGACTGCCCTCTACAAGGTTGAGCACATGCATGCACCACCACAGGTGTTTCTAGCAAGCTCATGTCATACCTGCCCTATGCGTTATTTTTTTTTTTTCAGATCACAGTTGAAACACATCTCTGGCACACGTTACTCTGCATCCTGAAATTAGATTATTGAGGTACTGAAGCTTAACATCTGTAACAGAAAGAGTTTCCCCTTGCTTCTTATTTTTGATTTGTGCCTTCATGTAAGGGATTAATATGAAGGACATTGACTATGAAAAACTCTGGAATGTGGAGTTTAATTTATTTTGTTTGTTTTCTTTGTATTTGCTACCTGGCAAAGACCACTGATCCACAAAGACCTTTTTTCAGACTCAAGCCTGGGAGCACTGTCTGGTTAAGTGGCTTGCTCAAAGTCACACAGTTAGGCAAGTGAAGGCCAAGGGAATTAAGCTCCAGACCACAGGAAGCAGCTTGTTAATAGCCCATAAAAAAACACCAGAAAAACAAAAATAAATAAAGCACACATCCACCAGCACTTCACCAGAATATCTTTTTCCTTTTATTTCGTAAGCGATCATTAATAAACTACTTGAATTGGAAACTAGAATGATAATTAAATTTAAAACCTTGAAACCTTTTGGTTTAAATCAAAAATTAGCCATATAAAATAATAGCTATAATATCCAGTATTTATATATTAAGTACTAGGAATAATATGTTTTTAATAATTTTGTATTAATTTTAAAGGGATAGAATAGTGAATATATGTATGGTATTTGCACTATATTACTTTAAATTTTGGAATTGATTTATTGTCTAAATGCAAGTTGCCTGTGTTAATTAAGTGTAATTAATTAAATTGAATGAGTATTTAAGCTGACAACAAAATGTAAGCTTTGTGATCCGTGAAGGTGAAAGGCCGAGGTACCAGATCGCTTACGAAATAAAAGGAAAAAGATATTCTGGTGAAGTGCTGGTGGATGTGTGCTTTATTTATTTTTGTTTTTCTGGTGTTTTTCTAAACTCATTTTTAGTCTCACCAGTACTGGCACCATTTGGAGTATGTCGCAGGCAGATGCAGTTTCAGGGCAGTCTAATTTGCCTAGCGGCATTTATTTTGCAGACATAGTTAATGAAAGAGAAAAAAAGTTTTCGTTATTGGATTTTTGGAATGTTGGTGGTGGTAATCATGATCTAGATGGGCGATTTCAGCAGCTTGAGTGGCTAATGGCTAAGGAAGTGGCACTTTTTTTGGACACTCGACTTTTGGAAAAGTATATTAGTTTAAATCTTACTCCAAGGGGGCTTCGGATAGCTAAGATCCCTGCTACTGAATTCTCGGAAGAAGAAGGTGACCTCTTCGAGGAATGGAAAAAGGTATCTTTAGACTGTACTTTAAATTGGCTCTGTATTTTGATTAAAAGGAATATGCGAACACATGACAAGTTAAAGACTGAGATTCTGCACCTGCAGGATGAGGTGGTGGAGGAGTCCTGCTATAGAGTGCAGATCTCAAAAATTAATGAGAAAATCTCCAAATTGGAAACTGATATTATAAAATGGAAAAGGAATAAAGTAGTACGGGACCTTAAAGACTATGAGACGGGGAACCTTTTTTCATGGCAATGTGAACCTACGCGAAGTAGGTCAAGGGGTAGGAGCGGCATCCAGAAGCAGCGTAGCACCTCTACAGCATCTACGGATCAAAACAGTAGGAGATACGCTTCTAAAAATGTAACTTTTACTGACCCTACAGCCTCTTCGAATGTAGAGACTGAGGGGGTTGATGGCATGATAGTTTCACCGGCTACAGAACATTAATTTCAGGCCAATAAATCTGGCCGAGGAAGAAATGGCTGGAAGGGGAGAAACTGTTTTAAGTAACACATGACAAAGTGAGTTTAATGAATGGACATTAGATGTTGTGAATTTGTCTGATTTAAATATGACTAATGAAATGAAGGTTGTGTTATCTAAGGGTAGTAAATTTGCACCCACACATTATCCTTCATTGGCTGATCTGTATTTTGAATTAAAAACATTCAGTAGGAAATTATATCTGAAAGTTTTTTTTTTTTAAAAATGACAATAACTCTGTTGTACATAAAAATGTTATTTCTGATAATGAGTTTGATGAAGACTTGTTAAATATATCAATTTATGATTGTAATGATGATAAATTTTTCTGTTCGGATGATTCTAGTGAGCATTCTAGTTGTTTCAATACAGGTTATGGAAAATTAACATTACGTCATTTGGTTACTGATAAAAAATTTACACCAAATATTAAGGTGCCCGCTATCTCTATGTTTCTGAAAGTTTTATTAAAGAGTTTACTGTGGCACTATCTGACTTCTTGAAACAAAGGAAATGTTACAAATTAACTAAGACTGAATGGTTAGCTCTTAAAAAGATGGAGAAACTAAAGTCTGAATTTATTTTTAAGTGTGCTGATAAGGGAGGAAATTGGGTTATTTTAAATAAAGTGAATTACTGTGAATTAGTTATGGATCTATTGAAAAATACAGATGAGTATAAATGATTAATTAAAGATCCGCTAATAGAATTTAATGATGAGCTCCTGATTTTACTAGAAAGAGGGGAACATTTTGGTTTCTTTAACCATAAAGATATATGTAAATTATATATTAGGAAACCGACTACTCCCATCTTCTATGCTTTACCTAAAATACATAAGAATTTGTTTAAACCTCCAGGGAGACCCATTGTATCAGGAGTTGGTTCATTTCTAAGTAATGTTAATATCTTTCTAGATTCTCAGTTAAAAGCACACCTAAAGAAGGTTGTGGCACATATTTTGAATACTAAGGAGTTGTTGAATGAATTATCCCGAATAACATGGCGACAAGATTTTTATTGGGTTACCATTGATGTCAAATCATTATATACGAACATCAATTTAAGGTGGGGCTTGCAATCTATCATGAAAATGTTGGGTGTTGGACCTAGAACTACGTTTCTGATTAGTTTACTTGAGTTTAGCCTAACTCATAATTATTTCTCCTTCAATGATGAGTTTTTCTTGCAGTTAAAGGGAATGGCTATGGGGGCTGCTTTTGTGCCCTCATATGCTATTATTTATATGGGATTTTTTGAAAGGAAATATATTTATCCTACTTTGTTTTTTAGGAAGAATGTTATGCTGTATAAGCGGTTTATTGATGACCTTATTTTTGTTTGTAAGGGTGATGTGAATGAGTTTTTAGAATTTTTTGATAACCTTGGAAAAAATGAACATGGATTAACATTTACATATGAATTTAATAGAGAAAATATTAATTTTTTGGATGTGACTTTATTTGTTGATGGAGAAAATATTGGGTATAGGCCATTCAGGAAGCTGACCTCAGTGAATATGTTTTTGCATGCTACCAGCATGCATCCTGATCATTTATTAAAATCATTACCCATGGGTGAATTTAGAAGAATTTACAACCATACTAGTAATGCAAATGAAAAGGAACAGGAGTTAGACAAAGTTATGATAAGGTTAAGGGAGAGAGGTTATGATAAGAACCATTTATTAAAATGTAGATTTGATGTTTTGAGTGATGCTTTTGATGGGCCAGTTTCTCACTTACTTGACTACTATGATAAAAGGGGAAATGAAGACCAAATGTCTGCTGTTAGAGATGACTTGGAGGTGAAACTTTTTTATGTTACTAGATTTTCCCCTTTTACTAAGGAATTAGTTAAAATAGTGAGAAAATACTGGTATATTGTAAGTGACGATGAAAATATTGGTCATTTATTCCCAAAAAATATTACCTTCTCCTTTAAAAGGGGAAGAAATCTGAAAGAGTTACTAAATCATAATTTTGTTAGAGGTAATTATATTAATACTTCAATTTCTGGTACATTTCCTTGTGGTTGTTGTAGTATTTGTGATAGGGTTAAGAATTTGAATAATATCAATGGGATAACATTTACTCCTAGACTATATTATAATTGTCGATCAGTGGGGGTAGTGTATATTCTGGGTTGCTCCTGTGTCAATGTTTGGTATATAGGTCAAACTAAACGTATGGTTAGGATCCGAATATTAGAACATATAAAAGACATAAAAAATCAGAATGAAGTTAGACCTGTTGCCAAACATTTTCTTATTAAACATGGAGGTTCACCTAATAGGTTAAAATTCTGTGTACTGGGGAAGCCCTTTTTGAATAGAGGTGGTGATTTCATTCATCAACTACTTGAATTGGAAACTAGAATGATAATAAAATTTAAAACCTTGAAACCTTTTGGTTTAAATCAAGAATTAACCATATAAAATAATAGCTATAATATCCAGCATTTATATATTAAGTACTAGGAATAATATGTTTTTAATAATTTTGTATTAATTTTAAAGGGATAGAATAGTGAATTTATGTATGGTATTTGCACTATATTACTTTAAATTTTGGAATTGATTTATTGTCTAAATGCAAGTTGCCTGTGTTAATTAAGTGTAATTAATTAAATTGAATGAGTATTTAAGCTGACAACAAAATGTAAGCTTTGTGATCCGTGAAGGTGAAAGGCCGAGGTACCAGATCGCTTACGAAAAAAAAGGAAAAAGATATTCTGGTGAAGTGCTGGTGGATGTGTGCTTTATTTGTTAATAGCCCATAGTCTTAATCCTCTGCTCCAACTGCCAGACAACAGTTCATAAATTCCACCTTCACATCGAGCAAAATCTGTGAGTTTCAGCCAAGTCCAGAAAACTGCAACACTGAAATTCTGTATCTCTGTCTCATCTGTCAGTGGCATTTTATGTCACTGTCATCATATGTTTCAGAATGCTATAAACGGCAGCCAGTAGAAATGACTGTTTTTCTTCAATAGTTCCATTAAGCAACTGCAACATTTAAATTTTATTTTATACATTTGTTAACCAGGTAAGCCCTTGTCTGGTGAATTGACTTGCTCAGTCACACAGTAGACAAATGGAAATGAAAGGAATCAAACCCTGCACCCTTGGCTACAGGAAGCAGCTCATTACCAGTTCAGAGACTTAATGCCATGTTCTAACTGCAAGCATTATGGAATATGCTATGTTTAGAAGTGACACCAGTAGTGTTAGTTAATGCTTTCCTGAAGAAACCTGTTAATCATTTTAATAATTCTGATGGCAATACAACAAAGGTGGCTGATGAGAACCACAATCGCAATGTCCGTTCATTGTTAAACGCTTTGGAAAAAATGTTTAAGTCCATAATGTATGACAATATGTTTTATGTTGACTACATTGTGGTAAATAGGGCACCTAATGGTTTAAAACTGTTTAGATTTCTGAGTGGAATAGATTAAGGTGAATCTTTTTATAAAGAACTGTGTATTTTTAACAAAACAGGACAAACTTCTACTTATACTAACTAAACATAATGAAGTACACATTAATGAGATTTCAAAAGATACAAAACCACTTGACAATAAGAGGCTCTCCAGCTCTGCTATTCAGACACACCACAAAGACTATGATCCTTGTCAAAACTGAGAAACATTTGAAATTGATCACTGAAATCAAAAATAAAAATAAAAATAAATGAAAGAGCATATTGCTCATTGCTTTTCCATTACCAGACTAGTCAAAACGTTGTACTAAGTGAGGAGTCTAACCAATAGTGAATAGAATACAAAAATGTTTAGATCATCAGGTTCTGCCTATAGAGTTGACAAGTTCCTCTCAATTAGCCACCAAATACATACAAAGTTTTCTAACAAGTCCAATGTCCATAACAGCCCAGTCAGCAGTGACCACCACAGTCAACATACTAAGTAGAGATCAGCAGACATCATATCAATCAAGAAGAACCAAGTGGAAATTTTCCAACAGCAGGAGATGCAACATTAGAGGCTTCCAGCACTGACTACTGGTGTCATCAATATAAATTCAAATGTATTGTCAGAAGCACACCTGACAGACCTTAGTAAATGTTTTCGCTTTATTCTATCAACATAGGCTAACCTGCTATGAGCTTTGACTGATATAAAACTATGTACTAGGAACTTAAATCTTCAATTTTTACTGCAGGGGATGCTAATATGTGAACGTGGTGTTTCTGATGCATATATATACAAAACCTTACCGTCAGTCTCCTGTTAACCTCTACATGAACACTTTTATTAGAGTGTATAATGGTGAAACAACAAAAGTATTCAAGTAACCACTGCAGTTCAAGTCATTGTTTAATTTAACATTTATAAAACGGCATGCAGCCTAAAAAACATTTGTCCTTCAAGCACGCCAGTAAAGGCAGGGTGGTGGTTACTCTTAACATGGACAGGAATATAATAGCTATCAGTGTAATGCTAATTGAAAACTATGTTTTTTTTTTATTTTTGTTATTTTTTTACTGGTTTAGAACATGACCTCCATGAACATTTTTCAGACTCAGCCCAGGAATACAGTTTGGTTAAGCGACTTGCTGAGAGTCACACAGTTAAACAATAGAGACCGAGAGGATCAAACACAGGACCACAGAAACCAGCTCTGTCATCGTCTGTACCAACTGCCAGACATAATAATCTGGCATAGTTGTCAATAAGATACTAACAAAGCTTATAATTGCATTGATAATAAACTGGTGGATTTTTTTTTTTTTTTGCATGTTTTCAGCTCCACGATAGGTACACTGTTCAGAATTTCTAAGATCTACAAAGACTTTGTTAGGCCAACCATTCACATTTTCTTGCCGCTGAAGCTTTGAAGACATATTATATAGTTTCATATGTGAATTCTAGAATTAATGCCATTGTGTCATGTATCGCATCTTTAAAAATATATATATATGGCATTTTTGCAGATTGCTGCTGGATTAGAAGCTGAGAAATGAGAATTCATTTTAAAAACATTAGATACTGTAACATTGTGCAAGAGCATTCCTCAGCTGGTTGGCATTGATGTTTTGAGACATTATATGGCAGGTCATACTAAGACATTAATACTATTTGCTCTCTTGTTGAAATAGTGCTGGATGGCTACTTCTTTTCTGTTTAGAGTTCAATACTATAAGTAAGTAAAAAGTGTAGCTATGGGTGACAGTATGCTTCAGGGTTTACAAACCTGCTCAGGCTACTGGGAAGCTACATTTATAGTCATTTTTATGATGATTTTATGCTTTCATTTAACCAAATGTTCAAATTTGGAGCTTCAAGTAATATACTTTTAGGGGGTAATGTACAAAGCTACTTATTTTATCAGGTAGTCGTAACATTTTGATGGTTCAAGTGATAGGTTTAGTAATTGACTCGTTGAAGGTCTGTCGTGTGATTTTATGCAGAAACATATTTATTTTATTGCATTTATTTGTTGGGAAGGTTTGACTGAGCATAAAACACCTTTTCAGTGGAGGTCCAGGGTGAAAAACTTCAGAAATAGTGTAAATATAGGAAATTATATAAACAGGTTATAATTTAAGTCATCAAAACTAGTTTAAACAGACAAATTAAACAGAGTAATACAATGTGGGATAATACATTGGTAAAGTGGGCTTTGTATACAGAGCATTAATAATATGGAAATAAACACAAAGTGCATTCAAATGTGACTAATTATATTAGGAACAGCAATTAATATAGTATATGATTAATAGAGATTAAATAAGTTTACCTAGGCACATAGCAGCATTCTTGCTAAAAATAAGTACCTGTGTTGAAGGTCTATCATTTGATTTTTTTATAGAAAGGTATTCATTTATTCATTTATTGCATTTGTTTGCTTTGAAAAATTGTGTTGTCTTTTGGTTTTATTCAGAGTGAGTGTGTGTGTGTGTGTGTGTGTGTGTGTGTGTGTGTGTGTGTGTGTGTGTGTGTGTGTGTGTGTGGTAAAGAATCAGTGAGAGACAAGAGGCAAAAATTAGAGGAAGGAAAGATAAATGTACGAAGAGAGAAGAATTTGGCCACGTGAAAAGGTATTTATTTTTATTTTTGAGGGCCAAACAATGGTGAGTCTTACCATTCAGTCATTTGTTGCAAATTTTTATTTTACTGTAGGGTTGTTGTAGTTTTTGTGTTTAAAGTACAGGTAAGGTTAGTGAATGCTGGGGGATATTAGAGGGTTGGAATAAGGCAGAGACAATGTTCATTCTTACAATGCCTGTAAGGAAGGTTTTTGCTTGACAGAGAGTGCCCAGTTTTTGGTTAGATTTGTTATGGCTTGTAAGATATAGTGGTCATATTTCAAACACTCTGATCCCTAATAAGTTAGACTGAGACACAGGTTCAATGTTTGCATTATTCAAGGAGGTTAAAGGAAGTGATTTTGATCCATTTCTTCTGATGATGATTTGTCAAATATTAACGGAAAGGCACTAGATGTGATATTAAAGTTGCCTCTTCCATGTATTTAAGGTGGTGTTTTTGTAGTTAGCAGTACCACCACTACATGTATTTATTTATTAATTCATGTATTCATTTATTTGTGGTATATGATTTAGACATATTTATGCTAGATACTGATGTGCTGATTATTAAAGGAAATTAAAAATAAAAAGTCAGTCAGAAGTGATCTATAGCCTTATTATGGGCCAGTGTTAGGACATACAGAAAGGAAAATCATCAGTGTACATTATTCACTTATTAGTAAGGTCCAGTTTAAAATGTTGTTAATTCTAGTTTTAAAAATAATGGGTCCAAAAAATAGACTTCTGAGGAATCTAAAATGTAGTGTAATAGGAAGACAGAAAAAAAAACAGACCTTGGTAATATGGGCTGTGCAGAAAATTAGGGAAACGCTCATAAAGGTTTGCCAGCAAGCTATTTAGAATTTAATAAAGAATTATATGTTATTTGAATATCAAACTGATTGGTACAGATGCTTGGGTTGAAAATATACTTGTAAAGTTGCTTGTGTTAAAAATGTATCAACAGTGTGTCCTGCTGGACAGAGGAAGAAATGTACATGTATTATTGTAACTGTTGAAATGTATCTAATGTAACAGAGGATACTGAAAGAGAATAGGTTAATCTCAATCCACCTGACTTTGAAAAATAGTAAGAAATTAAATTACCTGGCTTAGGCCATAAAGATTGCACTTTACAGTTCTTAATGCAGCCAGAGACAAAAAAAATCTGTGCTAGGAAGCTTTCTGCATTTTCTTTGGGGTGAACTAATTACTACTCTGGAAAGACAGAGGTTTGAAATTGTTTTATGACTTTCTGTGTATTATTGACTAATATGTGCTAAATCCTGACAGCCTCTAGCCAAGGGGGTGGCATGGGAACCAGTAGTCAGATGACCAGATGTATATGATATTCTGTAATCTGTCAGTAAAATAATGTTTTAATACTAGCCGAGACTGAAGTCTCAGGGCATTCTGTTTTTGGAAGCTGGCACAGAGGGATAAGCCACCTACTTCATCTTGCCTTGCTCTAGTAAGTAACCAAGGAATAATAATTATTTAGATCAGTCAGGAAAATATAGTGACATTAGTTAAGTATTGTTTTTCTGTAACTGTGTAAATCTGTCCACCTGTGTTATTTTTAATATTTCCTGTGATTAAAACTCTGGTGTTTATTGTAAATAGATATTTGGTAATTGTGTGTTATTTTTATTATTTATTATAAAATATATTTAAACTTACAATTGTGGCTGGTCCTTTAGAGAATATTTTAACCTTTGAGAGTCCTCATATCTATTTGGTGACTCTGTGGCCACTCCTGAAAGCCTTCCTGTTTGGTCAACATTCAGAATAATTGGGTACCCTTACAAGAGCCTTAGAGTAGCTGGCTTTGGAGTGTCTGGTGGTAGTGTAACTATCTTACAATCTGGGCAGAAGGGGGCATAGCTAGCAAATCTGTGCCAGCTTTTCCCAGGTGTGTGTGTGTGTGTGTGTGTGTGTGTGTGTGTGTGTGTGTGTGTGTGTGTGTGTGTGTGTGTGTGTGTGTGTGTGTGTGTAATCAGACCTCAAAGAGTGTGTGTGTGTCAGCTGTTTGGAAATGGACACAAAGCACTGATTTAACAAAGAGGGTGCTAAAGGACTTGGCTTGGACACTCGGCTGAGGACTCAGCCCTACAGCTGTGCCAGTGGGAAGTCTAACTGGGGATCTGGAGAGAGAGAGAGAGAGGGGGGGGGGGAACCCAGCCCCTGGACTGACTGTGTTCCATGTGTTCTCTTAAGAGAAAGTCTGCTTGATGCAGAGAGCTGCATCTGGAAATACTGGGTGTATCTATTTTTGTTCCAAGTGAACTTCCCTTTCCAGTGTCACTGGTGAGTATTTAGGCTCCTTGATTACTGGCCCAGAGTGAGGAATGTCACAATAGCTATGTCATTTGTGGCAGTTAACGGTAGGCATGAAAAAAAAATAAAGTATACTGATGGGTATCTGGCAAATAATAGATTCTGATAATATTGAAGAGATAAAAAATAACTTTGGGATACAGTTAACTGCACTGCAAATAGGCTATCAGGCAAAGACAAAAAGATAAAAAAAATAGTCAACAGACTCCATTTATAAGGGATGTCAGCATGTCTCAGAGTTGTGAATGCTATCATGTTTAAGTGGATATAATGCCCAGGGTGTGAAAGCTAAAGCAAGCACTGACACACATAACCAAAACAATATAAGAAAATGCAGTTTCAGATAGCAAACGCATCTGAGATTGGAATCAGATGCCCTGAAACACTGCACACAATAGCATATGTCACGGAACCCAACCCCGAACTAATTCAAAAGTGGAGAATGCTGTGCAGAGGTATGTATATCCATCAATCCATTTACAGTTTTGGATAGCAATCACATCCATACCAATATCATCCTTGGCTTCTTTGGCTAATCACATATCACATACATCGGTACTGCTCCTGTGCTGATGTGTTCCTGCTTGCTGTCCAGATATGTGACATAACCATATATTGTGATTATGACGTCAGCTGTTCCATCACATTCCTTGGTATCAGTGCTAATAACACAACATGTTATGCAAGCCATTCCTACCATGTACTCATGTTCTTTATAACTGATGTTTTTTTACATCCTTCACAGGTCATCTGTCCACATATCCCATTACCTCCCTCTTTCCACAATATACATGTCCATCTGTGATCAGTGCATGTGGTGTGTGTTAGGTTTGCCACCTTTTCAAATGACCAAAGTGGGACATTTTCGGTACAAACATCAGATTTTACAGGCTGACACATACCCATGGTCAGTACAAAGGATATTACTTACATTTTTGCCTAAATAAAAGCTTTTTCTTGTAGCATTTTAGTTACTTATTCTGTTTCTTATAACATTTAGGTATTTTAGATACAGAATAACTCTTTTATGCAACTATTACATAAAATATAGGAAATAATTTTGTCCTAAAATCTCAGGACAATTGCCATTTTAAATTTTTTTTTGTCAGGACACAACTGCCCAAAGAGGGACTGTCCCTCGCAAAGTGGGACAGGTGGTAACCCTAGTGTGTGTGTGTGTGTTTCTGGGTGTGTAGGTGTATATGTTTGCAGTATGCTTTTGGTTTAACAATGATAGCAAGCAGTGCCACCTGCTAGCCAAGTACATTCATGACTGGTAAATTTCTCTTTCAGTCTGGTTATCTTTCGGCATTTCCCGGTTAGGGGTCGCCACAGCGGAACTCCGGTCCACTAATGATTGGCAGTGGATTTTTACGTGCCATGTTGCCAGCCCTGATGCACAACCTTCAACGATGGTACGCCCATTTACGCATGCCTCCACACAGAAGACACTCTAGCTGAGAATCGAACAGGACAACGTCTTACTGTGAGGCGACAACGCTACCGCAGCACCACCACCGCAGTCGGGGAATTTCTCTTTCAGTACACATTACAAATACTCTAGCTGTATAATGGTGTGCATTATATGTTAGCAAGCAGTGCTCTATGTATTTATGGCCCCTGTCAATAGTATGGGGATTATCTTGTTGTCTGCTTCATATAACTGATCTGAAGCACAGGCATGATCATTTTGCATTCTGAATAAAGAAGTCTTGCTGGAGGTACATCTGAGTGCATGGCAAAAGATTGAAAGGATGTAGTGGTCACAAACTCCAGCATCATGTTCTATAGGAGTACATTGAGCATCATGCCAGTGTTGTTGATGGTCATGAATATGCCTGATGACACCATGTTACAGACATGATGGACCATGCTGTCCTGAGTTCACAATGACTCTGACAACAGATAAAGGCTAATGGTCTAGAACTCCCCTCACTGCCTTTACTAACACAGAGGAACTTATGTCGTAGCAGAACAAAGGTAGTGATTAGTACATTCCTGGAGGGGGCACTGAAGTTGGTATACCATAGCATACATATATAATAATATGGTTAAAACACATGCAATAGGTTACAAAGTTCAGTCATATGAGGGGTCTGTGCAGTCACAGAATGCAGTATCACAGAATGAAAGACCAGGTAAGTTACAGAGACCTCTATGTATACAGATAATACACCAGCAATGAGAACTTGATATCTTGACTGCATTTTATGTACACAAGCCTTTCTGTAGTTCCATACCCTGTACTGCATGTACCTGAAGCTGTCTATTTTGAACATTAATTTAAAGGTAGGGTATTATTTGCAATGTTTTGCTTGCCCCCTTTGTAGCTCTAACTGGACATGCATTCTCTTTATGTACTTCCACTTTCCTTGACATAATCGATGATGTTGTTAACACACACACACACACACACACACACACACACACACACACACACACACACACACACACACACACAGAGCAGAGTCTGTGGCAAACAAGACACAGTGGAATGGAAGGATGTACACAAGCCTGCATCTGCTGCAGTATCTATTCACAGATGAACAGTCCCAGTGTCAGTCAACTGTCACATGGTGATGCTTATATCCTGTCAGACAGACTTCAGGCCACATACCATGGCCAGGGCTCCACTCATAGCAGTCCCACCACTACTGAGGCACACAGCCAGTGGCCCTATGCAGTACACAAAGGTACATGTGAGCAAAAGTGAACAGGCATGGATGTATCTCTGCAAGAGTCCACATGTTGCAGTAATAACAGGTACATCAAGACATACATATAACACATAATCTCTTTATGCTGGTCAATGACAGTGAAACACCGCAGCTGGGTATGCTACATGATGGCCTTGAATGCCACTAGGCAGAACTCATGGTCACCACTGGACAATATATGGACAGTATGGTCTACATTGTAAATTTAATAAACCAAGAGAAAACAAACACTGAACAAACTCGAAAATGAAAGAAGCACAAATCCACACCGGAACCAAATGTATTATTAGCGCTTTCGTTTACTAAATGAGCAAACTTCTTCAGACAAATACAAACCAAAAAACCTTGTACTATATATCAGTTTACAAATAGTGACATCACAAATTAATTAAAAAAGCCAACCCTCCATTTAAAAGAATATATACATACAGCCATCATTGTCAAGTATAGATCCCATATTCCCCCATAATAATTAAATTGTAAACATGCGTAATATAAAAAACATATATATATATATATATATATATATATATATATATATATATATATATATAAATTATATCATATATATATATGTATATAATACAAATCTAACCATAAGAATAAATATAAATACAACATAAATTTCATCTAGTCAAAGTTTTAAGTTTCAAGATGCTCTTAAAGGACACTGCATCATTCAGTCCTGGAAAGACACATGCATTCAGCTTTATTTGCCAAATTAGTTCCCTTTCATCCAACTTTAAATCAGTTGGTCCCCCTCTGCTGTTCTCACTAATTCTTTTAATAACCAAAAATTTAAAACCATGTTTTAAATTCAGGTCATCTGAAAAACAGATTTTATTTATAGCTCCTAAAAAGGCCCAAGAATCTTTACAAATCTAATTTTCAGGAATGTTTCTTAAACGGGGTTACCCGAGATACTTGATTGACGATTTAATTAAAGAAGTTCATAATAAGAGAATAGAAGGTTTTTTCAAACCATTACCATCTGGTGATGATGAATACCACATGGATTTGTCTAATGACGTCCATGCTAGTGGATTTATTATTACACCAGAAGGGGAAACAACTAACCTGTTTAGAGAATCTAGTACTGAAGAAGATGGACTTAAAACTTAAGAAATTCCTGCTGTATAATAAGTACTAGGCTTATGAGCATCTGAGCTTGCTATAATCAAGGTAGTTAGTGGGGTGGAAAGAAAGGTAGGGTGATATTAGAGTGAGAGTTGCAAGGGCATAGCCAGCATGTTTTTAGGTGCGCTTTTAGTAAAGTTTTGAAGTGGGTGCATGATGGTACGGAGGTAATTGTGAGTGGGAGCAAGTTCCATAATTTGGCTATGGTGCAAGAGAATAGTGCTTCACCAGAAGAGTTATTGGCTTTAGCAATCTGCAAGTGATTTTTGTTGCTGGATCTTAGTGGTCTGGTGGTGCGATAGGGTTGGAGTAGATTCTGGAGGGATGGGACATTTAGTGGATGGTTTACTAGTTTGTGGGCGAGTGATAGTTGATACCATTGAAGGAGGTGAGAGAGTTCAAGCCAGCCCAGTTCAGCAAGTGAGAGACAGTGGTGACTACGGTAGGATGCCCCTGTGGCGAATTTGGTGATTTTGTTGTAGCAGGTCTCTAGCTTGTTTAGATCGCATTGCCTTAGGTTGGTATATACTGGAGAGGCATAAAGTAGGGTGGAGATAAGGTGGGAATTTGCTATTGAAATCTTTGCTGCTTTGGCGAGAAGTTGCTTATTTCTGTATAACGCTCCTAGTTTTTTGTGGACTTTTTTATGGTCATGAATATGTGAATGTCAAATTTTAGTTTATTGTCTATTTCTACTCCTAGCAATTTGGTGTGTTCAGTTGGGTATATAGTGTTGTCTTTTGCTGTGATGTTAAAGTGAGAGTTGTTTTGAGTATGTTTGGTGGGTTGGAAGATGAGTAGTTTAGTTTTGTTTGAGTTGAGCATTAATTGGGCATCGGATAACCAAGTTTCAACAGAGGAAAAGGCTTCCTGTGTGACTTTTTGCAGTTTGGGTAGGGACTGGGCTGATCAGATGATGGTTAAGTCATCTGTGCATTGTATGAGTGTGCCATGTTTGGTACGTTTACATTTACATAGCCTGAGTGTAGTAGGGATATATGGTAGGATCAAAGACACAGTGTATGTAACCATGATCTTGCAGAGATCCAAAACCAGGGAATGATGGTAGAGAACTACAAATACACAGTGACATGTTTGGTACATTTGTAAACGATGTAGAGTGGATAATTATCTACACATGTGTAAACCCAAGAGTGCTGCACATGCCATACATGCAAAGGCCTAAATTGTGGCTCACTCAGCTAATGGTAGAGGACTGTGTTGCTGTAAGTATGCCACAAGTGGCAATCAGTCCATTGCCCAACATGCTGGAAAACATCCATTAGGTGATCAAAGTGAAAATTCTGGTCCTACTCAGACCATTGGTGGCATGATGCAGATACACCCACAGTGTCCTTACCCCACTGCTAATGATGGTGGTACTGCTTTACTGCCTCAGGCACTTGCCAGTCCCTCACTTGCCAGGAGTTCTCCCATATGGGTCTATGTTTAACCATTTAACCATTGAATGAAACTTTCATCAAATGGCTATTAATCAAATGCTAAACATGAAATGTTTACTTTACTGAACAGTCATATCCTCGAAAATAAAATCATCAAATGGCCATAGCTGGCCAGCACAACATACTACTTACTTATCAATAACTTAGCTGTAAGAAAACCTGCCATTTCCCCACTGTACTCCAACCTCAGAGTTGGTATATAAAATAAGCGGGGGGTGTGGGGGCAAGTACTGTCCAGTACACATACAAAATTCTCCACTAATCATATATACCAACTCTAACATCACACTACAGTGGGGAAAGGGTAGGTTTTCTTACAGCTACGTTACCAATAAGTAAGTAGTACATTGTGCTTCCTTTATGTTGGCCAACTATGGCCATTCAATGATTTTATTTTGGAAGATATGACTGGTTGGTAAAATAAACATTCAATGAAAGTTTCATTTGATAGCTAAACATAGACCCTTCCCATACATGCTGGTGGTTGGGAATGTGAGATTTCTCAGCTGTGCTAGAGTATCTCACACATTGTCACTTTCCACTGTGCAAGTGTCCTGCCCTGCTTGTGGTAATAATAACTACTGTGCATCCTCAACCCATTGTAGATATGTATGGCACTATATCTGTATGATATCATGAGCGGCTAAGCACCTGCTGTGTAAATTCCACATCTGTATGGCTGTTACATACCAGCATGGTGTCACCATGACACTGTGTATTTGTAGTTCCCTACCATCATTCCCTGGTTTTGGATCTCTGCAAGATCATGGTTACATACACTGTGTCTTTGATATTACCATATATCCCTACTACACTTAGGCTATGTAAATCTGTTCATGCATTGTCCTTCTGTCATACATTATATAAGCATGTTTGACTCATGTCATGATTTTGTAAAATTATGCTGTGTCTCCCCACAGCATGTGTGGACATGCATGGTATGGCATGTCTGTGTATTGGTTTGGATACCATATTTATGTGCATACTTCCAGGTGTTACATGCTCACTGTCCACCTGTAAAACATAACGTGCACACCTCAGCATAAGCTGACCATTCCTTCCATATAATGGTGTCATTTCTTCCATCCCCCATTTCCCTCCACACAGAGACATACATAGAAATGCACACACACACACACACACACACACACACACACACACACACACACACACACACACACACACACACACACACACACACACACACGTGCATGCACACTTTTCCTGATTTCTGTGCGCATTGCATATTATCAAGACATAATTGGGGACTAAAAGTGTATGGTCCCATTCCTGTCTGTTTACATAACACAGACAATGGTTGTGAGTAGGGAAGTACAAATATCATAATTATGCTTCGCTGTGCAAGAGGAGTACTTGCATGATCAAGAGTGCACATACTGCTCCTCTGTAAGTTATACATGTACTCCTCTATACGTTACACATGTATCTTCCCATAGGCTGTGTAAACATGTGTTATGAACTCTATGTATCTTGTGGATATTGAAATTGCACATATTTGCTTTGAGAGTCACACTCAAAAGCATGCTGACAAGTCATTCAATAACCCGTTAGAAAACTGGTTTGTTGGTACCACTTTTTAATGAAATAAAAATATAAAATACAGTAATGCGACAACAATACTTTTTTTTTGGAGTCTCAAAACGTGTGTCCAATACTGTAAACCTTAAATAAAACATAACTTTCATTTTCTAGTAATTATTTGATAAACACTAAATATAAATAAAGATTAATCAAAATTAACAGTGTTTGCCAGTATTTAACAGATGAAAATTATTTGACAGATAAAAAAGTTTAACAGATAAAAGCATAAAACAGCAGACATAAAAGCCGAAAAAAAAAAAAAAAAAAAAAAATTCAGTGTTTTTACACTGTTCTCTAGATGTTTCTTTTATACTGTTTCTCCAGTGTCTTACTAGTAATTATGTTATTATACAATTACATCATTAACCAATTAATCAATTATTCATTTAATTCCAACTATATAAAGGATGGCTTTTTAGTGAAGAATTTGAACTCTGAAGATGCCCTATATGATTGTGGGTGAAAGCGCTTAGTACGGAGAATTGTTGTCGCATTATTGTATTTTTTATTTTTATTTCATTAAAAAGTGGTACCAACAAACCAGTTTTCTAACGGGTTATTGAATGACTTGTCAGCTTACTAGTTGTTCCAATACACACAAAAGCATACCTGTTGCATGAAGAAGTCTGTGACATACTGCGTGTTAACCATATAAATGCTCCCTGCACATATGTCTATGCACTAACACCATTTAGCATCTTGACAGTATGGATACATTCACATGTGCTAACCTGCATATCTGTTAGCAGCCTGGTCAACACCACCACAGAGGCATAACCTCACAGCATGCCCCTGGCACTGCTAGCATGCATGCCTATTAGTAGTTGCATCATGTGTTGATAGTCCTTCATTGCTTCTTGCCTGTACATGTGCCATACATTTACAGATCTGTGCCTGTGTGCTATATACCATGCACATGCATCTTGTAACATACTATATATGTATGTCTGATGACAGTGTACACAGGTTACACATGCATATGTGCCTGCTATATGCTGTTATGGCCAGTGTACATGTGTGGTTTGTCATCACCTGATGATTGGTGTATGCCTGTACCTGTGGTTTGTTATATCTTAAAGTTACAAACCAGATGTTGTCTATCTACCAGCACTTGGTCTTGTGGCCACAGTCTGTAATGCCTATACTTTTTTGTATCTCACTTGTGTCCTGATTTATTAGAGATGCTTGTGGTTGTTCTTCTTCAGATGCCTGGGGTCATGACGTGGTTCAGCAACACCATGCATAGAAGGCCACTATGCTTATCTGTTAACATATTGTGCAACATGGCACACATGTTAACCATATGAGTCTGCACCAGCTCTCCATCCAGTCTGTATCTGCCTGTCTCTTATTTATAATATTTAGTGGCATTTGGCAGACAAGTGCTGCTATGGAATTGAGTGTAGGCGTGCTGCTGCCAATATTATAATATGGCAATTTGCATTTGTATGTATGCCTACTAACTACTTTTGGGGAATTCTCAGTGCTGTCCTTTTGGCATAACTCATACTCAGCATCCTGCATTATCTTTTGGACTATGGCCCTGGATTTATTCTGAGCCTATATTACGCCACTACCCAGCAAGTCAGTCCAGAAACCTAACAGTTGACTGGTAGTTTCTTTGTTAATAATTATTTTATTATAACTGTCAGAAGTGATGTTAAGCATTAAAACTGCCACCCCTATTCACTACAGCCTTCCTTTCCAATGCAAATCTTAGCAGCCTTAAAACACTGGACCCCACCCAGTTTGGGTTTGTGAAGGGCCAATCTTGTCTCCTGAACCTGATTGACTTCTTTGAATCAGTCTACAGAGCCGTGGACAAGAATAAGGCAGTCCACACAGCCTATCCGGAGCTCGCCAAGTCATTTGACACCATCCCCCACTCTGGAATCACAGATAAACTTACTAAGCTGGGCATTAATTCCTACATCACTCGATGGGCTGCCAACTGGCTTACTGACAGAACCCACACTGTAAAAGTATCTGACTCCAAATCCAGCTCCAGACAAGTGACAAGTGGAATACCTCAGGGTTCAGTCCTGGGACCTCTCTTGTTTGGCATCTACTTCTCTGAAGTACAGGCCAACACTAAGGGACTCTAGCTAACAAAGTTTGCAGATGACTGCAAACTGGGAGCCATTATTGAATCCGAAATGATGTCGATACTCTGCAAAAGGGCCTTACAGAAACAGATGCTTGGTGCCAGAGCCATGGGCTCAAGCTCAATGCCAAGAAATGTATAGTTAAACCCTTTGGGAAAAAACATGTACCCGTGAATTACCACATAGGTGGCAGTACACTAAACACCGAAATTGTGATAAGAGACTTAGGGACACAGGTGGACAGTGGTCTCAACTTCAATAACCATATCACCACAACAGTCAGGAAATCCTTCTATGTGGCACACCTCATCACTAAGGGCTTTTCATCCAGAAAAAAGGAGGTCATTGTCCCACTGTACTCATCCCTCATTAGACCCATTATAGAATACAATGCCCCATTTGGTATGTACCTCTGAAGACATCTGCAACAACTGGAAAGGCCGCAGAAATACCTCACCAAAGAATCACAAGCCTAAAGCAGATGCCTTATGCTGACCGCCTTAAAAAACTCCAGCTATACTCTGTCACATATTGTCTACTCTGAGGTGATCTCTGCTTAACATACAAGGCCATGTCAAACCCTGAGCTGTTGGATGTGTTACACTTAAAGAAATCCCAATCCCTCAGGCCCACATGCTCCAGGGATCTAAACCTTGTCATCACAATAAACGAAACATGCTGGAGGGATAGGTTCCTGACCCAGAGACTCCCCAGACTCTGGAATAGACTGCCCATACATGTCAAGCAGAGCACCTCTTTGGCCCTCTTCAAAAGGAACCTTGATGATTGGATGAGAGAAAGGGAATTCACCCCAGGGATCATGTCAGTCACCCTGCTAGACAGGGGTCCAGGAAAGTAAATAGTGTGGGAAGAAATAGCCAGGGAATTGTTATGGCTAGGCTTGTATAGGCTCTAGGGCTGATAGTCTAGTACCAACCTATGAACCTATGAATCTGTCAACCTAGTCAGACACCTGCTAGAGTCTTGTGATAAAGCCTGTTAGTTTTGAATCCATGTTGAATTATACTAGTATGCTTTCATATCTGTTATTTTTCATCAATCAATATACATTCAAAATGCTAATTCAAAGTGTCTGCATTCGGTATGTCACTGTTTTCATGTTCGATTTACTTTATTAAGTCTTTCTTTGGTTCTTTCTTTTTACTGTGTAAGCACTGTGCCAATTAAAAATAATGTCATTTCAAATGCTTACTGTAAGATTAAAGACCATCAAAATAAAGATGCATTTCTACTAGTATTGCTGTCACAATACACATCGGTATTTTATTTTTATGTCATTTTACTAAGTCACATAATTAAATACCTTAGAAAGTTTTCTAGCATTTCTGTATATACAAATTTGTGTTTTATCTAAAGAATGGTCAATAAAGTACTCTGTAGAAGGAATGGTAGCACTACCCTTTGTTAATCAGTTCCATACTTCAGTTTGATTTAGAACCTTTGATCATTTAACTACTTTTTCATTTCATTTTTATATGCATTATATTTCCATATGACCCCCTTCTTCTCTTCATAGGGTTGCCAGATTTAAACTAGATTCAATACTTAGATTCCTCTAGGCAGCACATGTTGTGCATGATTTTTATTATTTTGACTTGCATTCTTTCTGACTGCAATGTTAATGTGGCTTTCTGCTGCTTTTTTGGAATGTTTCAGTGCTGACACTTTCATTTTTGATAGTTAGAAGACTAATTTATTTCTCTTTGAGGCTTTTTTTTCATTTCTAGCACCTGTTAAGCATGTGTTAATACTTGAAGCATTTGTTAGCACAGAATAAGATAAAAGAGCAATCTCATCATTCAACCATGTCAACGTTTTCATATTCCAAAAATCTAATTTGAAGTGAATGTGTTAAATTTGTTTAAATGGAAATGCTGTGGATACTGCAGCTGAAAGAAAACATCTACAAATGTGTCTGCCTCCAATGGAACACATCAGTGATAGATCATTTAAGTTAAGTAAAGTGATCTTTCAATGTAGTTCAGGTATTCCAAAATATATACATAAAGATATATATATATATATATATATATATATATATATATATATATATATATGTGTGTGTGTGTGTGTGTGTGTGTGTCTGTGTGTGTGTGTATATATATATATATATATATATATATATATATATATATATATGTATATATGTATAAATATATGTATAAATATATATATATCTATGGATCTATGTCAGATGATCAAGTATTGAAAAACTCAAAATGCATATCAGTGAGACGATATTTTATTTATATATTTATTTAACATTTGTTTACCAGGAGTGTCTCACTGAGCCAAAAAGGCCTGTTTTCAGCAGAGGTCTAGGGAGAAAAGCTCCAAGTGTACATTAGTAGACAGAAATAAACATAGAACAAACTTATACTTATAAGTCAATAGTGTAAAATAAATGCATGTAGAACAACAGTCAGTAAAAATAGTCAAAACCCCACTTGCTGGCCCTTGTTATCTATCCCCTAAGGATAGAAAATTGGGTAAAATTTGGGTAAAACTGGCTAGGTTTGTAAGGGCCCTTGAGCTGTTAGCCTAGTAATCTTCTATGAATCTATGAATCTATGAAACATCATAAAACAGGAGTCTAAAACATGGTTACATTATACATACTGAATTGAAGTCAGAATTAAGTAACTAAAACATATTTCAGCTGGGAGTTGAGCAATAGCATAGCCAGTTTGCAGATAGATGGGATTTGACAAGAGTTTTGAAAGTGGAGGAGTTAACTGTGGTGAGAATGGGTTGGATAATCGAGTTCCAAATTTTGGCAAGGTGGTTCGAGAATAAGGCATCGCATAGATATTATTAGCCTTGGAGATTTTTAGAAGGGGTTTGTTGGATAAGCAAAGCATTCTTTTGTTAGAATAAGGTTTTACTTGGTCTTTAAGGGATGGACAGTTATCTAGCTGGTAGATTATAGAGTTAGAGTAACAGATTTTGAGTTGGCTCAGGTACAGTAAGTTAGGGAGTTCTAACCAGCCTAGTTTGTGTAGTACAGAGCAATGATGCGTTTTATTTGGGAGGTTGCAGGCAAACCTGGCTGTTTATTGTAGCATGCATCCAGTTTATTTAGATTTGATTTCTTTAAGTTTGTGAAAATAGGGGAGGCATATAACAGTGAGGATAGTGAGTGGATTTGGACAATGGTGGTCTTGGTGGGATTTGAGAAGAATGGTCTAGCTCTGTAGAGTGACTGGAGTTTTATATGGACCTTTTTGATTGTTTGGGCAATGTGTAGGTCATAACTGAGGGATCTGTCAGTGGTAACACCTAGTACTTTGATATGCTCCACTGGCTCAATTTGGTGTTGTTAAGAGTGTAAATGGTGAACGGGGTAGCAGCGTGAGATATTTTAATATTGGAAAATAGTAGTAATTTAGTCTTGTTGGGTTTGAGTATTAGTTGATTAATGGAAAGGTATTCTTCTACATCTGTAAAAGCATTTTGAATTTTTTGCAGGAGTTCAAGGATAGTGGTAGCTAAGCAGATGAGTGCTGAATCATCTGCATATTGTATAATGCTAGCTGATGTGGTTGCAGAGTGGAGATCATTTGTAAAGATTGTAAAGAGGAGTGGGCCAATTATGGAGCCTTGGGGTACTCCCACTGGGACTGGTAATAGAGAGGATATGTCGCCTTGCCACTTTATGGTTTGCTGTCTATCTGATAAGTAACTGTGGAACCATGATATAGTAGAATGTGAAATGTGTAAGGAGGCTAGTTGGTATAGTAGTTTTTGGTGTGAAATGGTGTCAAATGCTTTGGACATGTCAAGGAAGACTGATGAAACACAGAGGCCATTGTTTCTAGATTGGTTAACTGTATTAGAGAAGCTGATAAAGGCAAATATGGTGCTATGTTTGGGTCGGAAACCATATTGTATGTCAAAGAGAAGGTTATTGTTTAGGAGACAGGAAAGAATTGGAGAGTGTACACATTTCTGAAGTATTCTGGCTAGAGGTGGTAGTATAGCAATTGGTCTGTAGTTTGATAGCAGAGTTGAGGTGCTGTCTTTGCACAGAGGGATAATATATGATATCTTCCAGAGTTTGTGGATGTAATGCTCAGAGATAGATCATTTATTAGAATGGAGACTGGGTAAGAAATTACATCATCTGCCAGTTTCAGGAAAGAGTTGGAAAGCGAGTCAGCTGCAGGTGTTGAAGATTTAAATTGATGGAGACATTTGTTGAGGTATGATGTAGGTATAGGTTTAAGGCTGAATGTTACTGAGTTGTTGGGAGAAGACTTCGGTATAGTCAGTGGTTTAGTGGATTCTTGCTTGAGTAGGGATAGGATGGAATTAATGAAGTGGGAGCTGAACTGAGAGGTGATGCTTTCAGTGGTGTGTGATGGAGGGGAAGGGATAGAAGAATATTTGCGGTTGAGAAGTTAGTTTATGGAGGCCCAGAATTTCTGGGGGTTATTTTGTTATCTTTGCTGGGCTGAGGTGTAGTAGAATTTTTTTGTCAATATTTATTTGCTTTTTTATTGTATTTTGAAGTTGTTGGTAGGTTTGGAGGTTTGCTTGGGTTTTGTTAACCAGGTAATGGGATCATGCCCTGTCTGTTTGTTTCATAAGGAGTTTGGTGTGCTTTGATCTTACTCAGAATTCCTGATTGGGGCTACTTCATCTAGAATTCTAATGAAAGTGTTGTTAAAGTATTGAACTGCATCATTTAATTGGAGGTATTTTAACGGGGCCAAATTGCAGTGTTTTAAGAGGTGATTAAAGATATTGATGAATAATTCCTCATGTTGCAAATGTGCTTATACGTAACTGATTTGTTAGGGTTCACTTTGTGTCTTAAGAGGTATTTTCATATGTGATCACTGAAGATGTCAGGGAGACATCCAGAGTGTTGGCATACTGAGGGCTTGTTGGTTAGAATCCAGTCTAGTATGGATTGTTTTTTACTGTGTTTATCAATTCTAGTGATGGAGTTGATTATTTGGGTAAAGCCAAAAAGGTTAACATAGTTTGATGGGTTATCAGAGGAACAGGTAGACCAGTCTAGGTTGAAATTGCCAGTGATGATAGTTTCATAGCTAAAGGTAGATGATGCCCAATTAAGGATATTTTTCATTACTGTAGAATTTTTGCCTGGGGAAATTAGACTGCAATAATGATAATACAATTGCTAAGTATAGTTGAAGGTTGGATGTAAGCACTTCAGAGTTGTTGGGATCAGAGGGATAGCTATTTATTTGTTCTAGCTTGAGTGTGTCCTTGTAGATAATTGCAATAACCCCCACCCTGCTTGTTGATTCAGTCTAATCTTAAAATATTATAACCTTGAGTGAGGAGTTCAATGTCCTTAACATGTGGTTTTAACCAAGTTTCAGTTAGAATGACTATGCTGGGTGTATACAGACTGAGGGTAGCATGGAGTTGTTCTATTTTGCTAAGAATGCTGCTTAAGTTAATGTTTAAAATTAGTAGGTCAAAGTTGTTGCTGCAGGTGGTTTACATTATTGTGGTGGTTAGGGTTATTGTGTGTTAAGGTTAATTGAGTATCTACTTGTGGGCCAGGGTTGGGGTGTATGTCACCAGACTGAAATAGTTGAGATTGTTTGCATGGGCATTGTTGGACTAGTTTTGTGATTAAGTTTAGATATTTATGGAAAAAAGTAGAACTAGGTTGGATGGGAAAATACTTTATTATGAAGAGTTCTGTCAGGGAGAATTTGTAGAGGTATGGTGCTATTAAATGTTTTGAAGGGGTGTTCATAGGTTC
Organism: Protopterus annectens; assembly: GCF_019279795.1. NCBI lineage: Eukaryota > Metazoa > Chordata > Ceratodontiformes > Protopteridae > Protopterus > Protopterus annectens. The sequence goes on from NC_056726.1 coordinate 1,263,851,075, forward strand.
ATAGGTAGTTACTAGGCTATTGGCCCTAGGTCCTATATATATATATATAGATTCATGGCTTGTAGTGGCTAATGTGGGAGAGTGGTTAACTGATATGTGGAACTTGTGGAAGGAAGTAATTAGATAGGTAGACATGAGAAAGGTATTTAGACAAGATGTAGGAGTAATATAGTTATTTTTATGGGGCTGTATTAAATTTGAGTGAGGGTGTGGTAAGAGGTGGTATGCTGTAGAGTAATTGTTAATTATTTGTTGTGAGTGTGGGAAGGTGGTGGGGTTATGCCAATATATGCTAATGTGTAACAGGTGGGGAATTGGAGGTGTGCAGTTGACTGTGGGGTTGAGTGATAGGTGCAATGAGAGTATAAATGTAATTGAAGTTGGGGTGGGTGGGAAAGGGGTAGGGTAGTGGAGTGGTTTGAGCCCAAGGGTAGCAAGAGTGAACAGAGTGCGTTCAACCAGGTCCATGGATGGGTAAAGTAGAAAAGAAAAGCTATCAGTAGCAGGTAAGTGGCTGCAATGCAATTCTTTATAAATACACACTACTTGAATGTTCAGCAAGTGTACCTCAATTTGGGATATCGGCTTGGTCTAGCTATAATTGGTGGTGGGCTGCAATAATTGAGGTTGATAAAATAAGAGGTACAAACTCAGAAATAGGGAGGGATAAATTATGGGGTGCAGAAAGGGGGGAGATACTAGTGACAGCTGCCCTGATGTGTGTGCATGCTACAGTGGTTACAAAATTGACTGGAGAGAAATCAGATAGCTACAACAGTAATTACGTTCTACAGATAGTGGTTAACAATCCTGAGTTAGCAGGTTCTCTCAAAGAAGGCAAACTACATTTATTGGAAGCTATGCCAATTACAGGAGTCACCAGGGTTCTGTTAGCTTTGTGAGAGTAATTGCACCTTGATAGTTTGAGCACGGGGAGGAACAGTCCCACATGAAATTAGTTGTTAGGGGATCTGAAAAAAAAAAGGAAAGGTGAGTTAGATAAGGCAAAAGAAGTCAGATAGACTGATATAATAATAGGCAATGGCCACAGATGATGTGGGAACACCTAGGAACAATAGTGGAATAGAGAGGGGGATAATCATTAGTATTGGAATTGCTGAAAACTCGAATATTAAAAAACAAGAAACACAAAAATCTCTCTTTTTTACAGTTTTGCATGGGGCAAGCCCCCCTGCACACCTATGAGGGAGTCTGTGCCCCAACATCACTTGCCAGTTATATATACAACTCTGAGATCACACTACATTGAGGAAACACTACATTTCCCAATTCTCAGTGTACCACAATTCAGTCATATCACCTTGCTGATGAAAAACTTGATCAATTGATAGGAATCCATGTGTGTGTGTGTGTGTGTATGTGTGTGTGTGTGTGTGTGTGTGTGTGTGTGTGTGTGTGTGTGTGTGTGTGTGTGTGTGTGTGTGTGTGTGTGTGTGTGTGTATATATATATATATATATATACACACACACACACACACACACACACACACACACACACACATATATATATATATATATATAGAGAGAGAGAGAGAGAGAGAAAGAAACAGAGACAGAGAGAGAAATGTACATAAATAAAATTGCCTTTTGATTACCAGTTTTTGCTTTTCCTTGTTTTGTCCAGTTCCTCACCATATCTGACACTATTCTTCCAGCTAAGTTCTTAAATGGTTTATCTAAATTGTGTTTTAGTTTATAAATAGCTTTTGTAGCTTTGTTTAGCTTTTTTGAAATAATTTTTTGTTCCAGTTAGGTTGCCATAAGCGTAACATTACTTCAAGATCAGGTTCATATGTTCAGTTCATGTTTTTGCTTATAAGATTTAAAGACATCTTATATGTCCTTACATTTAACCACTATGGCACAACAGCAACTGTGGCAATGCTGTGGTGAATCAGCTTATTGGAAAAAATGCTGTGACATAAAGTCATGCAATGTTACACCAAGGAGCTCATTTAACAGCAGTATAATTCCTGAGACTATTTTACCACAATTACAGATGTTTTTATTTTATTTCCATTTTATAGTGCTGTTATGTTTAGCTGCATTGTTTATTTTCAACAAAAATAGTTTCTGAACAGTGCTTTGCTGAGATGTACGAAAACTTGTATACAAGATTTTCGTGCCAGTACATTGTAATGAGATGGTGGTGCTGCGGTAGCATTGTCACCTCACAGTAAGACGCTGTCCGGTTTGATTCTCAGCTAGAACATCTTCTGCGTGGAGACATGCGTGAATGGGCGTACCTTCGTTGAAGGTTGTGCGTCAGGCCTGGCAAGCCGGTACGTAAAAATTAACTGCCAATCATTAGCGGACTGGAGTTCCGCTGTGGCGACCCCTAACCGGGAAAAGCCAAAAGACACACACACATTGTAATGAGAATAGTGAGAATTTTATTTCTAATTAGGATAATGTGACTCTGCTATTTCTTTATTTTGAATAATTTGCTTAAGGTTGTAAAATTATGTGTTCATTGTTATCAGCCTTTTGATGCCTTTATGTTTATTAACATGCACAAAGAGTGGGATTCCAGAAAGTTTTACACTACACTACTTCACGTTTTGGGGGTAATTACAAAAGTGATGTAATGTTTTTGAAATAATTAAAGGAACAATGTAACAAACAGTGTTCATGTATAATTATAGACCTATTAGCCTAACCAGCCTTATCTGCAAGGCCATGGAATGAATCATCATAGACCTTATTAACAAAGGTATAGGAAATCTCCAAACTCTCAATCCCACCCAGTTTGGCTTTGTTAAGGAAAGACCATGCCTGTTAAACTTGGTGGTCTTCTTCGAGACAGTCACCAAAGCCCCAGACTAGGGTAAATCTGTGCATATGGCCTAAATAGACTCAGGCAAGGCCTTTGACACAATCCCCTACTCAGGCATCATTGATAAACTCACCCAGTTGGGTATCAACCCATATAATGTCAGGTGGGTTGCAAACTGGCTCACTGATACAACTCATACAATCCACCTCCTCCAGCAGACCTCTACCCAGTGGTGCTCCATAGGGATCAGTTCTGGGACCCCTACTGTTCAGAATTTACTTCTCCAAAATACAAACTAAAACTAAAGGACTGTGGTTGACATAGTTTGCTGAAGACTGCAAGCTGGGAGCGATCATTGAAATCCCTAGTGATGTCAACATCTTGCAAGATGATTTATGCAGACTAATGACTGATACAAAAGTCGTGGTCTTAACCTTAATGCAAAAAAATGCATCATCATCCACTTCAGCAAGTGTGATGTTCCTGCAAACTACCATAACAATAGCAATACCATAAGCACACAGTCAGTGATGAGAGATCTGGACACACAGGTCAACAGCGACCTCAACTTTGATCACTATGTCTCCACAGTGGCAAGAAGGGTATTTTATATTGCTCATCTCATAAATAAGGGCTTTGCCTCCAGAAAAAAAGGTTATAGCTCCCTTGTATTTTTCTCTCATCAGGCAAATAATAAAATACAATGCTCCCTTTGGTATGTCCCTTTCTAAACACCTGTATTAATTGGAGAGACCACAAAGGTTCCTTACAAAGAAAATTCAGTGTCTTCAAGATCTTTCTTATGCAGGCAGAACTGAAATCATTATCACTTTATTCTGTGTTGTACAGACTGCTCAGCATATAGAGCAATCTCTGACCCAGCTTTAATTGAAAAGCTGCACATTCACAAGTCAAATGCCACACAGATTGTGATGACAGGAAGTACTGCCAGCCATGCCAAGAGAAATAGGGTGGTGGATTTGTAACATATGCCAGCACAGCTTGCTAAAATTTTGTAAATAATTATATGTCATTTGTGTATCAAACTGATTTCTACAGATGCTTGTGCTGGAAATGTATCTATTAGGTTTGCTTGTGTTAAAATGTGTCAACATATCATATAAATGCATCATGGGCAATATGTGCTGATTTTAGTGTCTGATTGAGCTAGACACCCATGGGGACATGGGTTGAACTTGGTTAGACTTGCAAGGGGCCTGGGGCTATTAGCCTAGTAACCTCCTATGATCCTATGAACAGTGTGCCCTGCTGGAAGGAATAGAAATGCACAGTACATGCATTACTGTAACTATTTAAATGTATACATTGTTACAGCATATATTGGAAGTGAAGAGGTTAATCTTAATCCACCTGACTTTGCAAAATATTCTTGAAATTAAATTACTTTATGGGTTAAGCCATAAAGATATTATCCCACAGTTTTGAATGGAGCCAGAGATGCAATGTGGAAAATGGAAGTGTTTTATGGTTTTATGACTTCCAGGAGATCTGAGCAAAGCTCTATCTGTGTGTATGGTATAACAAAGATGCTAAAATCCTGTCAGCTTCTACTATTGGAGAGTGTAAAAAACAGAATCAGATGACCATATGTGATGTCATTGCATAATCAACTCTGAAATAATATTTAGATATTAGTAGGAAATTGCCCTCAGCATTCTATATTGTCTTGGATCTGACAACAAGGACCACTCACCCAAATTATCTTGCATTGTTCTATTCAGTAAGTAACTTAACTAGGAGCAGTACCTCTCTTTAGATTAATCAGGAAATATATAGTGAGAGTAGAAGTAGTGTTTTTCTATCACTGCGTGAAACTTTCTATCAGTGTTATTTTTTTATATTCCCTGTAACTGAAATTCTGCTGTTTACTGTAAATAGATATTCAGTATTTTGTTGTTCTTTTATTATGTATTATTAAATATATTTAAACGTTTCATTGTGGCTGCTCATTTTTAGAAAATATTTAAGCATTGAGAGTAATTGCACATATTTATTTGGTGATAATTCTGGCCACTCCTGAAAGCCTTGCTGTTTGGTCGACATTACCATTTATATTAATATTCATTTCACTCGGTATAATTGGGTACACTTGCAAAAGTCTTAGGTAGCCAGCTTTGTAGTGCTTGGTGGCAGTGATAACTACAATATACTCTGGGCAGAAGGAGGCATAGCTAATAAATCTGTGCCAGCCTTTAACAGGTGTGTGTGTGTGTGTGTGTGTGTGTGTGTGTGTGTGTGTGTGTGTGTGTGTGTGTGTGTGTGTGTGTGTGTGTGTGTGTGTGCAAATCAAATCTCACAGTGTGTGTGTGTGTGTCATCTACTTGGAGCAGGGATACAAACTACTGGTTTCACAGAGAGAGTGGTGAAGGACTTGGCTTGGGCACTTGGTTGAGGACTTACTATGCAGCTGTACCAGTGGGTAGTCTTACTGGGGACCTGGAGGGAGACAGACAGAGAAACCCAGACCCTGGGCTGAGTGTGTTCCCTGTATGCTCTTAAAGGAAATTGTTCTTGATGCAAAGAGGTCTGCATCTGGAAATACTGAGTGCATTCCTTTGTATTCTAAATGTACACTCCTCTCTAGTGTCAGAGGTGAGGATTCAGGCTCCTTGATTACTGGCCCAGAGTGGGAATGTCACATGGGTCACTCGATCAAAGGACCTTAACCTAGTATGTCACATCATTAGAACTTACTGCAGAGACAGATTTGTCCAACAGAGGTTGACTCACCCTTGGAACAAGCTTCCTATTCATAAACCAAACACTGATAATAACTAAAGAAAAAAAAAGAGAAAGGAAATGATCGGAGACCAAGGAAATCCACCTTTATTACATAAAATATTAAGCTCTTTCGTCCCACAAAGCGGAGACATTTAGGAAGTGAAATTTTGCAACCAGTAAGGTTATATATTTGGCCCTTTGTGGGTCATGTGGCAGTTTTTATGTGGGAAAAATGGAACGTTCCCTTAGAAACAGGCTATATGAACACCTTAATGATATTAAAAATAAAAAACAGAATAATGCCTTATATAAGCATTCCTAACAATGTAAAAAAATGTAAAAAAAAAACAATAACCTTCTGTTGATGGTATTTGTTTATAACACATTTTTCTATACATTTTAAAACAATGGTAAATTGTATTTGGCTATTCTTTTTAGTAAAAAGTGTTGAATGCATTTATAACCAGATGGATTTTATTTTGTGGGAAATAATGATACCTGTCTTGAGCAGGTAGTGCTGTAATACGTTTATATTAATGTATACTTTTAAATGCTTGGTAATCAGGTTTGTCATTATTGCTTGACCAATCCAGGCACTAGGTTGTGTATTTAAAAGTAAGCTTAGGTATTTTTGTGGTTTTATTATTCTGATGAAGTCCCTGTTTTGTGGGATGAAAGTGCTTAATATTTTATGTAATAAAGACAGGGTTCCTTGGTCTCTGATCATTTATTTTCTCTTTTTTTCTTAAGCTTCCTATTCATGTTAAACAAAACCCCTCATTGGCCCTATTTAAGTGTAATTTGGATGACTGGATGGGTAACCAGAAATTCACCCTGGGCGTTCCACCTGTGTTCTTTTTGGACAGGGGCAATACATGCTGATTTGGGAACATGGGTTGAACTTGGCTAGGCTTGTAAGGGCCCTGGGGCCATTAGCCCAGTAACCTCCTATGATCCTAGGATTTATGTATGATATGGATGTGCACAACAACATTGACCATGCAGATTTATAGGTATGCGCAAATGTAGTATATGTCGGCTTTGCGTTCAGTATGGTTATAAACACACACACACACACACACACACACACACACACACACACACACACACACACACACACAGAAACACATACGCACTCATGCTTTTGTGTGTGTGTGTGTGTGTGTGTGTGTGTGTGTGTGTGTGTGTGTGTGTGTGTGTGTGTGTGTGTGTGTGTGTATGTATGTATCTGTGTCTCTATACATATATACAGAGATAGGTAGATATGGATGTAGATACAGACATAGATATATAGACATACATAAATAGATATGTCAGTATCGAGAAATGGGCAGTTATGGACAGCAAATAGGTTACTAAGCTAAGAACATGGCTTATCTATCTACGACATACATGTATGGAGAAGTTTCCAACAGTGTCCACAGCAAGCATTGCAGTGGAGTATTGCTATCTACACAGAGTGGTTTTCAAAGGAATCTCACAAATTCAGGCTGTATCACAATATACTGTCAGTGTTATCTATTTAATTCTTCAAAAGCAACATACACATAACAGGAGCACTGTATATTGATTACTGATACAGCACAGCAGGTGCAACATAATATAAGTTGACATGCCTTAGTATCAGGCAGCCATGTTATAGTGACACCATATATATGAGAGTCTCAGAATAGTACTGACTTGTACAGATTACTGGCTGTCATATTTTGTTCTTCAACACCATACATTACAAATGGACCTCAATATCATGCAGTGTTCTAGAATTTATGGCTTTATAATGCACAATCCCATTATCTGCCAACCCTTGTTGTGTTCAAAGGAATGTGCAAAAATGTTAAATTCTTTCAGCAGAAGAGAACTCTGTTTATGTAGTATGATAAAACTTTTACTAGTACCCTGGTGACCTGGTTTAGATTAGTGGACTAAGCACCTGTAAGAATTGGTAGGGGAGGGAAAAATAATAAGGTCATGCTTGCTTGCTCCATTTCAGAAAAGGCATGCGGTTGATATGCTGGTGTGAGGTAGGGCATTCTTGAAGTCACAGTGAAGATCAAAACCTTGAAAAGTGTCCAGAGCTGAATGTGCAGTTCATAACAGGGTGTCACCACTTTAGCAGGTGGTATGGATGCACCTAATGAGAGGTCCATGCTTAACAGTTCACAATGCACCTTTAAATAACATCATTGTATAGAAGGCATGGCATTCCAGTTCTGTGGCAAGTCATTTTCTGTGACCAGCAGTGGTGGGTCTCAGGCTTACTCTTCTCCCACAACCGTCTGCTTTTCATGTATCCATATAAACTGATAGCCCTGGTCCATGGCAGAGTTAAAATGCATGGATGTTTTGTAAGTGTGGTAACTTGGAAAAGAGGGCTTAGGGGAGTCCCACATCCTCGGAAGTTATCACAACTTGCAGAACTGCCACAGATTTTCAGAAAAAACATCTCACGGACTAATATGGATATGATGCAGAATATACCACCAGAGTGAATGATTTGCAGAATTATTGAAATATGTGGTCTTTACAGGTGTGTCATGAATATTTCAGATATTTGAGTACAGTGTGTGGTGGTCATACCTGGATATACATACAGCTAATATCTACTTATATGCGGTAGTCTGAGCGGTATAATTATAGCTGAATATAATATTGTAAAATGTTATGTAAATATAAATGAACCTACATTACCAGGGTCTTTGTCAGGACTTCACCCTTTTATGTTAATAAAATAGTTTTGTTCTGCAAGATTTGTAGACTTTCGCACATACTGTTGGATCATTGAGTGTCTGTGGATATTGGTACTGTGTGCTGTCAGCCCCAGGCATGCTACATCTATTGTAGAGAACAAGATTCAGAAACACAAAAGGCTATTGTTGCCAGTTAGTGATGTATAGCACTGAAGAGACAAATATGGTGGCTAATATGTCATACAAGTCTGTAGTACTTTAAGACAGTCACACATATGGGATTATTACTTCTCCATGAGGAGAGACCGAAGCTGAGTGCTACCAACGTATGTCTGTGTTGTATATGGACATGGCTACAGTGCTGCTCCTGCCATGCATTATTGCTGCTGTTGAGAAGCATGTTTGCATGCAATATAACACCTCTGTATTGTGATATGGCCTGTGTTTCCATTGGAAACTGTTCTGCTGTGCACATGCATCCACTGTCATGCTTGTTGTGGGCACCCTTTGAGGGTACTGATGCATAGTTGCTCACATGTATGTGTTGGTCATAGCTATGTCATATTCTCAACATATTTACACACACACACACACACACACACACACATATATATATATATATATATATATATATATATATATATATATATATATATTAGCATATCCCTCTCTTCAGAATTTTACTAGGTCTCATCTTGTCTCCTCTCTCTCCTCACTCATCTTTTACCCTTTTCCCACCACTCTTACCTGCTGTTCACTTGTTTCCTCAACACACCTTCTTACCTTTTTACACTGTGTGTACTCTGTCTCATCTCTACATCATATCCTTATTTTCTTTCTTGCCTTTAGACACTCGAGCCCTTTCTTTCTACTCATCTTCTACGTATTAACTTGTTCTTCACTTTTATCCCTTTCGCACACTTTATAAAAACTCCACTTTCCTTATACTTGATTGATGCTTAAACTATTTTAGCTTACATGTCTACAAATATTATACATAATGTACTGAATTTTTTAGATACTTTATTGTACTTATATAATGTTTGCTGTACATTTTGATATCAATAATGTGTTTAAATAATCCTTTATATACATTTCTACATTTCTTTGTGTATATGTTTAATGTAAATGCCTAAGATTCTTAAGGTGTCAACTGTTTTACTGTCTTGTGTAAGTGTGTGTGTGTGTGTGTGTGTGTGTGTGTGTGTGTGTGTGTGTGTGTACATATATATATATATATATATATATATATATATATACATCATGTATCTACTTCTCTCTGTCTCTCTCTCTCTCTCTATATATATATATATATATATATATATATATATATATATATATATCGGTTATAGACACTGTATCAAATATACAATGCCCTCAAGTAGGGGAATATTTCCTTTCTCCAAGGATTGTCTGATCTCACAGTTAATATACATATAATTAGCAGGTGCTGAGGGGTTGTTGCTCTGATGAAGGGGGGTGCAGGGATCCTTGCCCCCCTACAAAAACACTTGCTGTTGGTTCGATGCACTTTGGGTAATCCCTGAACCATGCACAAACCATGTTGCTCTGAGTGCATTCAAAGTTCGGACGTCAATCTGTAGGGTATCAGGACACTGTGTGTTCAATACAGTGTCCTACACCATATATATCTATATATAGATAGATATTTTGGCTATTTCATATCTCATTAGATACTTAACACAATTTGTTGGAAATTTTCTTTGTGGGCCTCTTCTGAAAAGAGGTTTGAAGTCAGTCAGAATACTACAGTCAATAAAATAAAGTGTAAATGTAAAAATATATATTGTGTGTGTGGGTGTGCCTATGTACGTATAAGCATAATGTACGTAAAGCCAACATATACTGCATCAGTAAAAATCTGTCTTGTCAGTATTACTAGACTTTCTGTGTATATCAAATATGAATATGATTTGTTAAGTTGCTCTTTTAATTACTCTTATATCTTCAGAGTAGTGTAGCATAAGTTGTTTTGAATCCCACCCTGTGTTGTTGACATACTTCTTAACCTTTTAACACAAGAAATGTGAACAAAACCAAAAATAATGGGGGGCAAAGGCCAAAAAATAGCGACAAATTTTAAATATTGCTCCTATAATCCTAGAAAGTTGCTAGAATAGAAGATGCATTATCATGCATTTTCTGAAAGATACAGAGCCTGAAGCTCAAATGTCTGTCATTATTTACTGACTTCAGTCCTCAAAGATTTGTCGGAAAACCACAAATTTTATGTGGAACAAATCAAAAAGTGAGGCAAAAATCTCAGACACAGAAAGGAAAAGGTTTGTGTTTGTTTCCATAAATTGTATTTTTTTGTTTGTATACATAAAATACTTAGTGCAATATTATACATTTTGAAAATTTAAAACTGCATGCATTTTTGCTACACAGTATTTCCAAGACAGTAAGATACAAATTACTCTTTCGAGGATTTTGTGCCATTTCTTAACTAAGGAAGTCCAGGTAGGTTACCACACCTTCAGTCAAAACAGATTTCATTGTAGTGTGAAGAACTTCTCAATTCTGTTTATCTAATGTCTGCTTACAAGACCATTGATTTGTCCTTGCTTATAAGGTTAATGAAAGAAAGTTAAACAGGGATCTCGGACTTCATGACATCAGCATTTTTGTGATAGACAAAGCTATTATTACCTCAGATCCAGTTTGGTTGTTAAACAAGAGACAAGTCAGTCTTGATTACCCAGACGTACATTCCATTTTCTTCATCCCTTCCATCAAAATCCATATAACTTCTATCTTAGGCCATTAAATGAAGTAAGAAATGTTGGATAATGAAATAATTAAATGGCAAATTTAATTTCTGTTTTTAAAGTTTACCAATTCCACATAGGTGAAATGGTATACAGTATCAGATTCTAGCACTTTTGGATAGTGACAGATTAAGTATATCTTGGGCCCTGGAGGATTTTTAGACATTGGAAACCCTGGCTACATTTTCTTTGCACCACACATTCTTTTAGATTCACCTTCCTGATTGTTTTATGGTATAAAAGAGCACTCAGACAGCTGTCTTTACAATCCAGCAATGTCAGCACACATCAGTTATATCCACTCGATTGCATATACCTAAATTGTCTGATTGTGATTAAAAACAAAAGAGCAAAGTATTCAACTTGCTTTAGTGAAATGCAGTCCAATCCTGCATGACCAGATTAATGACTGCTTAACTTGAACATGAGTGCATGGCTAGTCATTTTCCTCTACAGTCAGTCTCTGCACCCAGCAATAATAGACCAGTTGTTGACTATATATACCTCAGATGAATATCGTCATCATCATCATCAACCCCCTTTTCCCCATTTTCTACATGAGGTCAGGGTGTCATGTCAACTATCACCATCTCTATCTCTCTCTATTTAGTGCCACACTCCTACCTTCTTTTACACTCATGCCTGACTTTTGCAGGTCTTCTCCCACACATTAGATCCACCTCCTTGCTGGATGCCCTTGTTTCTTCTTGCCTTCTTCCTGTCTGTCCCAAATCACCCTCACCAGATTGTCTTCTGTGTTTTTGCACATGAGCCCAAACTACCATAATCTGGTCTGTTTGTCCTTTCCTGCAGTTGGAGCTACTTTGGCTTATGCTCTTATGTCCTCATTTCTTAGTCAGTCCCACAGGGTGCATCCTACCACCTATCTCAGGCACTTCATCTCCTTCACTTCTAGCTTTCTCAATTGCTCTGCTTTTATTGCCTAGATACTAGTAGACAGATCTATGATGTAGAGAGTTAAGCCGTGACTGGGATCCACACCTTCAAGGTTCAGTTAGTTGCCCATGCATAATAGGGTCAAATACGTGCCAAATGGCACATTATACTCAATTATTGGTCTAATGAGGGCTGAGTACAGCAGGACTATCATTTTCGTTGATCTGGTTCCCATACCTTTACTTATAAGTTGTACCACATAGAAGGACTTCCACACCACTGTGCACATACGGCAGTCAAATTTCAGGCTTTTATCTATCTGAGTACCTAGATCTCTCACATCTAAGTCTACTCTTAGTGGTGTGCTATGGATGTTGTAATCTGCAGGGCTATTTGACTTCCCAAATGGAATAACATATATATATATATATTTTTTTTTTTTTGCATTTAGCTTTAAGCCATGGTTCTGGCACCAGTCATTTGTCTGATCTACCCCCCTGAAAGATATCTACATCACTGGAGGACTCAATGCTTGACCCCAGCTTGCAGTCATCAGCAAACTCTGTCATCCAGAGGCCTTCCACATTAGCCTTGACTTCAAAGAAGTATATACCAAATAGGAGTGGTCCCAGAACAGAGCCCTGTGGCACAGCACTAGTAACTAGCCTTCTTCTGAATCTGGATTCACCCACTTTAACCACATGCATCTTGTCCATGAGCCAAATGGCTATCCATCTGGTCATATAGGGAATTATGCCCAGTTTTGTGAGTTTATTTATAATACCTGAGTTGGGAATTGTGTCAAATGCCTTGGCCAGGTCAAGGTAGGCAGTATGTACTGCTTACCCTCATCCATGGCCTTAGTGACTTTCTCAACAAATTCCACAAGATTCATTAGGCATGACCTTCCCTTAACAAAGCCAAACTGAATCAGGTACAGTGTTTGGAGGTTTTCTATGTCATTATTTATCAGGTCCATGATTATTCTTTCCATGGCCTTGCATATAACACTTGTCAAACTTACTGGGCTGTAATTTCTTGTGTCAGTAGATGGTCCCCCTTAATGCAGATGGATGACTGTTGCTGTCCTACATCCCTCCAGCATGTCCTGTTTATTGTGGTGACAAGGTTTAGGTCCCTAGAGCATGTAGCTTGGAGGGATTGAGATTTCTTTAGGTGTAGCATGTCCAACAGATCTGGGTTTAACATAGCTTTATATGTTAGGCAGAGATCACCTCAGAGTAGGGGATATGCTACAGAGTTAATCTGGAGTTCTTTGAGATGGTCAGTGTAGGGAACCTCTTTGACGCCAGTAATCCTCTTTGTGAGGTACTTCTGTGGCCTTTCCAGCTACTGCAGATGTCTTGTGAGGTACATTCCAAAAGGGGCATTGTACTCTATAATGGGTCTAATGAGTGTCGAATAGAGGGGAACAATGACCTCTTTTTTCCTGGATGAGAACCCTTTTGTGATGAGGTGTGCCATGTAGAAGGATTTCCTGACTACTGTGGCGATGTGATTATCAAAGGAGAGACTAGTGTCCACCTGGGTCCCAAGATCTCTTATCACACATTCGGCATTAAGTAGACTGCCACCTATGTGGTAGTTCACGGGTACTGAGATGTTACCAAATGGGATGACAGTGTACTTTTTGGCATTGAGCTTGAGGCCATGGCTCTGACACCAGGCATCTGTCTGAGTGAGGCCCTTCTGTAGGATGTCCACATCATTTGGGGACTCAGCTATGGCTCCTAGTTTCAGTCATCTGTGAACTTCATTAGCCAAAGGCCTTCTGTGTTACCCTGTACTTCAGAGAAGTAGATTCCAAACAGGAGAGGTTCCAGGACTGAACCCTGTGGTACTCCACTTGTCACTGGCTTGAAGTCAGATTTGGAGTCTGCAACTTTTACTGTGTGGGTTCTGTCAGTGAGCCAGTTGGCAACCCATCTTGTGGTGTAGGGATTTATACATAGTTTAGTGAGTTTAGCTATAATTCCAGAATGAGGGATGGTGCTGAAAGCCTTGGCGAGGTCAAGATAGGCTGTGTGAACCACCTTACCCTCGTCTACGGCTTTGGTGGCTGCCTCAAAGAAGTCAATCAGCTTCAGGAGGCATGACTTGCCTTTCTCAAATCTGAACTGGGTGGGGTCCAGAGTTTGGAGGTTACCAATGTCTTTGTTTATGAGTTCCATGATGATACATTCCATGGCCTTGCAGACCAGGCTCTTCAGGCTAATAGGACAATAGTTCCCAGGATCAGTGGTGGCTCTCCCTTTGTGGACTGTAATAACTGTTGCTGTGCATCATTCAGTGGGCACAAAGCCTGACGTGAGGCTATGATTGAACTTGGTGCTTAGGTGGGGAGCCAGTTCATTCTGAATTTCGTGTAAAACACAGCCTGGGATGTTGTCTGGTCCCATGGATGCTGTATTTTTGGCTTTAGAGCATGCAGCTTTTACCTGCGTAGTTGTGATTACAGGGACTCTGCCTTCTTCCTGCATAGATATGGGCCCTTTAGGGGGTGGGAGGGGGGCAAAGTTAGCACTGAACCTATCTGCCAGGATGTTGGCAATATCAGTTGGTTCTGTAATTTTCATGCTGTTGTGCTGTAACTCAGAGTAGATCTGGGTGTTGCCATTGAGATTCTTCACATAGCTATAGAATGCTTTGTGGTTGTTCCTAGAATCAGTCGTGATTTTTGCTTTCATAGCTAGCTTTGGAGGATCTTATAAGGGATCGCAGCTTCTTACTGAGGCTGATCAGGGAGCTCCTCCACTCATGGGATTTTACTGTCTTTTGCAACAGTTTCTTCCTTCTGTTGTAGAGTTTGTTTATGGCAAGGGACCAGCAGATTGGCTTCCTTTTTTTGGAGGATAGAGTCTTGGTTCTGTTTGGGATAGCACGATCCATGCACTCGTGTAAGTGCTTATAGAGTGCATCTGTGTAGGATTCAGCAGTCGTAACTGTATTGTCCATCTGTATGGGTGTCATGACGTTTGCCACTTCTACATGAAGTTGGCTTTGGAGAAATTGAAGCATGAAGTTGACTATGGAGGAATGTTTTACTATGGTTCATTAATGGGGGGTGGGGGCGGGATATGGATATCTAGGGTGATTAGCTTATGGTCGGATCTGACCAACGAGGAGTTGACTTCAGGTGTGGAACACTGGTCACTCGTGTTGGTAATGACTAGGTCTAGGATATTGTTGCCCCTGGTGGGGGTGTGGATAAGTTGTCCAGGGCACTGGAATTTATGAATTCCAGAAAGCTTTGAGTGAAGTACATGAGTAGTTTTCCCAGTTAATGGTGGGGTAGTTGAAATCACCCATTATTAGGGTGCTTGGTTGAACCCTAATATTTTCCAGTATATCAAGAAAAGAGGAGAGGGAATCCTGGGGCATGGTGGTGATCTGTAGAAAGCTACAATTTGGATTGCAGTTTTGCCCAGAGTAAGTTGCACTTGGATAACCTCGGATGCTTTATGCTGAGCAACTAGCCTGGAGGTGTGGATATCCTTAATGAATATAGACACACCTCCACCTTTGGTGTTCTGGTCCAGGTTAGGTGGCCGAAACATGTGGTATGAGTTATAGTCTGGTCATGCAGGGATGCTCTCTGGAGCCTTGAACCAGGTCTCAGTCACTGCACAGATATCGATGTTCTCCATTTTAAGGAGTGCCTTGAGGGAGTGTATTTTGAGATTTAGATTTCTAGCATTGAGTAGCATTGCACTCAGTTTTTGCTTGCCTGTTCCTGTTACAGTGATGAATTTGTCATTTGAACCTTACCTAAAAAAGGCACTATAGCTTCGGCAAGAGCCTTAGCCAGAATCTGGATTCCCAGGGGTGACAGGTGCAGGCCATCTCTGACAAAGCATCCTGGTCTGTCGACCATGTTGTCCCAGGCAGACTGATACTGGATCCCATTAGAATGACACCAGAAGCTTAGCCAATTGTTGAAGTCAATCATTTTGTCCTTGTACTGCGGTTTCATTCTGGGTGATGGCAGGATGCTACTCAGGGCTAGGGTCATACCTGCCTGGGCTACAAGATCAGAGAGCTCTTCTATGTCTCTTTTCATGTAGTCCAGGGAGGTACATCTCAGGTCATTCACACCAACATGGACAATGACAGAGTCATATTTGTTCTTGTTGTGGAGTGACCTGAGTGCATGGGTTATGTGGCGGATCCTGGCACCTGACAGGCAGCTGACAGTAACCTTCTCCTTGTTTAGCCTGGTGAGTGCGACATCAGTGTGCCTGACTATAGAGTCACCTAGGACTAGTATGTTGGGTACGTTGTTTTGCCTTATGGGCTGTGGTTGAGTGGCACACTGAGTCTGTGGGCTATGTGGCATTTGTGTTGTGTTTGGGGGTGGAGGTTGATTGCATTTCTGCTTTGGAGGTCTCTGTTGCTTGAGCAGATTATTACTGAGAGCCTCCATGAATGTTTTTGTGTTTCCATGTGTGGAATTTGGTGGTGTAGGTTTAGTGGGACAATGTGATGTGTGTGGTGTGGTGCAAGTGTTTACCTTCTCCTCTTGACTGTCAAGTTCAGTCTTGGTTGGAGAGAGCTTTACCTTCAGTTTGGCTAGATACATGCATCTGTCACAGGTTGTAGTGTTGGTTGGGTGGAGAAGAGGATTGTCTGTGTGCATGAGGCAATTGCTACATTGCCCCAAGATGCCCAGATTCATCAGATAGACAGAAGAGAACACTGGGAGCTGACCCTTGGACATACCTGAATGAAAAACTATTTTCCTCTGGACAAGTGAGGAAAGTGAGTACAAGAACTGTTTTTCTCTAAGCAAGTGAGGAAAGTAAGTACAAAAAATATTTTCCTCTGGGTAATGAGGAAGGTTTAGTGCTGTAGTAATTTGTAGCTTATTTAGTGCTTACAACATAGGTTCATAGGTTAGTACTAGGCTAACTGCCCTTGCAAGCCATTTTAAACCTAGCCAATTCTCCCCTGTGAGATTCAAACCCTGTACCTTGTGTTTGTAAGGCAAACACCTTAACCATTAGGCCACCCTCCCAAAGTTCTGAACAAGTGCTGAGCACGAATAAGCAAATTCAAGTGCTAAAACTAAGAATCTGTATCTGAACTAGACTAGTTACAGGAAAGAAACAAGTGGAAATGTGAGCTTTTAAATCAGAAAGTTGAAAGAGAAGGAAAAATTACCCAAACGGCCAATAACTACAATTTCTGGGCCAGAAACCACTCCTTATGTGGTAGATAGGTTACCTAGTGATTACTAGTCCCACTGATAACCTAGCTGGCTTCCATCTGACAAAGAAAGGCTTGGGGACCTCGGGAGCTTACAAACAGTACCAGAAAAGGGAAAAAAAGGGCAAATTTAAATTAGATGTTTAGAAAGTTGGACAAGAGAGAGAGATGGAACAACTGTTCAAACGGCTAATAAATGAAATTGATGGGCCATGAACCTGCTCTTACTGCTCCACAGATCCCACTGATAAGCCCCTAGTAGTCTAGTCTTCTTGACTCCAACACAGACCTTTGGGGGCTTTATAAACAGTCTAAACATATCTGGAATCTAGACTGACTACTAGAGACTAGACTAGTTACAGAAAAGTCAAGTAACAAGCGTTTTGTTACAGCAGAAGCAGAACACAGGGAGATTCTTTTTTTTTTTTTTTTTTTTTTTATGTATAAGGAACGGAGAGGAGATTCAGAAATCAAGGTTAGGTAAGGGGTAACTTTGGTTTTTTGTTCTCAAATGTTCTGCATTGTATAGCAGAGAATCGATACTAGACTGGGAGGGGGGAGGAGTCCCAGATCAAATTACAGTAGGGGGCAGGCAACTGCAAAGCCAAACTATATAGCAAGACACCAACAGGGAGGGAAGGTGGGGAACAATACTAAAGCTACTAGCCTACACTCCTTTGGACAGTAAACAGTACAGAAATGTTTATCGCTGCAGAACAGCAGTGAGTCACAAAATTAAAGATTTAAACAGATAAAGGAGCAAGGAGACTCTACAGAATGCTTTTAACTGCTAACAAATCAGTTATACGATACACTCCTTGGCAGGAAATCAGAACAAACAAATAGGTGCTTAAGAAGTAGGGAAAATTTCCCCATAATACTTTTCACACAGTAAAACTAGCTAAAAAGCTTTACAAACAGTGTGACAGTAAAAACCTATTTATCAGGCCCTGTAAGGCAGACAATTTTAGTTTAACCGGGCAGATTAGTTAATAGCAATAAAATTCAGTAAAAAGTATGCAGCAGGCAATAAAAAGTATGGTGCAGGCAATAAAAAGTGCTATATATGAATTGCTAGAAGCATAATTTCCCTTAAGAGCACACAGGAAACACATTCAGTCCAGGGTCTGGATTTCTTGATCAGCCTCCCTCCAGGTCTCCAATAAGACTCCCCACTGTAACAGCTATAGAGTTGAGACCTCCACCACTCTCTCTGTGAAACCAGTGCTTCATTCCCCTGCTCCAAGCAGCTGACACACACAATCTTTAAGATTTGATTTTCAGACGCACACACACACACACACACACACACACACACACACACACACACACACACACACACACTCACACACTTACTTGGGAAACGCTGGCACATATTTTCTATCTATGCCCCCTTCTGCCCAGGCTAAAAGGTACTTACACTACTACCATACACTCAGAAGCCAGCTGCTCTAAGGCTCTTGCAAGGCTACCCAATTATATTGAGTGAAATTAATATTAATATAAATGATAATGTTGATCAAACAACAAGGCTTTCAGGAGTGGCTGCAGTGTCAACAAATAAATATAAGTACTCTCAAAAGTTAAAATATTCTCTAAAGGACTAGCCGCAATGAAAAGATTAAATATATTAATAGTAAATAATAAAAACCATGAAAATACTAAATATCTAGTTACAATAAACACCAGAGTTTCAATCACTGGAAATAATAAAATAACACAGATGAATAGATTCATACAGATACAGAAAAACAGTACAGAACTAATTTCACTATATTTTCCTGATTGAGCTAAATAATTACTATCTGGTCACTTACTAGACCAAGGCAAGATAAAGTAGGTGAGGGGTCCTTCTCTGTCAGGTTCCAAAAATAGACTGCAATGAGACTTCAGTCTCACCTAGTATTAAAATATCATTCTTAGTGATGCATTACAGAATGACATCACATACATCTGGTCATCTGACTTCTGGTTCCCATGCTACCCCCTTTGGCTAGAAGTTGTCAGGATGTAGCACATATGTGTCAATAAAACACACATGGGGAGCCTTGCTAAGAACTGCAGCTCCCGGACATCACAAAAGAATTTCAAACCTCCACCATTCCAAAGTAGCAATTAGTTCACCCTAAAGACAATGCAAAAAGCTTCCTAGTACAGATTTTTTTATCACTGGCTGCATTGAGAGCTATAAGATATAATCTTCATGGCCTAAGCCAGGTAATTTAATTTCAAACTATTTTCAAAGTTAGGTGGATTGAGATTAACCTCTTATCTTCTCTTCCAGTAACCTGTGTTAAAACATATACATTTAAACAGTTACAATAATACATGTATATATCTTTTTCAGCAGAGCACACTATCAGTACATTTTAAACACAAGCAGGTTTACAAATATATTTTTCAACACAAGCATCTGTACAAATCAGTTTGATATATAAATGACATATAATTCTTTACAAAATTTCAGCAGCTGTGCTAGCATATGTTACACATCCACTGCCCTACTTCTCCTGGCATAGCTGTCAATACCTCACATCATCACATCCCCCCCTTTGAAAACTCAAGATAGTTTTTCAAGTGACCATTGAGAAACATTGCTAGAAAGAATGAGCCTGTCTGGGAATACATTAACCCATACTCTGTCTTGAGACCCCATCTGCATTGGCATTGCTAACTACAGTGCTGCACTGACATATCATATGCCTGTAACCCTAGGCTCCACCTTAGTAACTTGGCATTTTGCTGGCTGACTCAATGTAGTCATGTTAAGGGATTGTGGTCTGTAACTGCAGTGAATTTCCTTCCATATAAATAGGGTTGAAGTTTCTGCAGTGCCCATACTATGGCCAGACATTCTTTTTTGACTGCTGCATAACATTACTCCCTAAGTTGGAGTCTACAGCTGAGACACACCACTGGGCGCTCTTCTCCCTCTGAGGAAATCCGGCTGAGTACAGCCACCACTCCATGCTTCAAAGCATCCACCTGCACAACAAAATTTTAGTTGTAATCTGGAGTGGCTAACACAGGGTGGTCTTCCCAAAGCCCATTTAAACTTTTGGAATTCCTGCTTGCAGGCTGGGGTCCACACTACCTTGTCTGGCCTGTTTTTCCACATCAGGTCTGTGAGGGGAGCAGCTATTGGACTATAATTGGGAACAAAGTTTCTGTAGTACCCCGTTGCTTCCAAGAATGCCCTCACCTGCTTTTTGGTAACAGGGGCAGGCCATGCCTGAATAGCTTCCACTTTGGCAGGTTCTGGCCTGATCTTCCCATTTTCCCACTCTATGTCCCAGGTAGGAGACATCTGCCATACCTACCTGACACTTAACTGGGCTTAATGGTCAACCTTGCCCTTTGCAGTCTGCCCAGGACCTCCCTGATGTACGAAAGGTGCTCAAGACAGGAATGGCTGTAAATGACAATATCATCTAGGTAAGCTATGGCCTAATTTCCTCTTCCTGCTAGAATATTATCTACCAGCCTCTGGAAAGTTGCTGGGGGATTTTTCATCCCAAAGGGCATCTTTGTGAACTCATATAGTCGAAATGGAGTCACAAAAGCGGACTTCTCTCTAGCGGTGGACATCAAGGGCACCTGCCATTAGCCCTTGGTCAAAGCAATAGTGTTCAGATACTTATACCCACCCAGCTGCTCTAAAACTTAGTCTGTGCTAGGTATGGGGTAAGAATCTGACTCTGTGTGACTATTTACTTTCCTGTAGTCCACACATGACCTGGTGCTTCCATCTTTTTTTTTTTTGGTATCAGCACCACTGGGGAGGCCCAGGTACTGCTGGACAGCTGGATTACACCCAGTTCCAACATTTCCTGTATTTCCTCCCTCAGATTCTGTCTGACTCACTCAGTCACCCTGTAAGGGGCCTGCTTGATAGGCCTCTGGGATCATGTATCCACACTGTGCTGCACCAGATGGGTGCACCCAGGTTTCACAGTGAACATGCCCCCAAACTCCTGTAACACTGCTTGGATTTCTGAAACTTGAGAAGGGGATAGCCACTGGGAAATTGCTACCACTTCCACTGAGGTGTCAGTCTGAGCCTTACTGAGGGGATCAGTCACCAGATCTCCCTCAGACTCCTCATGCTATCCATTGCAAATACTCAGCACCAGGGCCTCCCTATCATGGTAAGGCTTCATCATGTTAACATGATACAATTTGTGTCCCTGCCGCTTGCCTAGCCATTCTACATGCAGTTAACATCACTGACCTTCCTTACCACTTTGAAGGTTTCCATCCAACCTGCCTGCAACTTATTGTGTCTGACAGGAATGAGAACCATAACCTACTGCCCCACAGCATACGCTTGGGCTTGAGCATTCCTATCATACCACAAATCCCAAAGATCCCTAAGCCGTGTCTTGAGGTTTAGGACATATGCCACAACAGACTCCTTGGGGAATTCATACTCACCCTCCCACTCATCACAAAGCAAATCTAAAGCCCCCCCCCCCACACACCCTATGCCCATACAGCAACTCAAAGGGTGAAAAAGCTGTGAAATCCTGGGGTGGGGTACCTCTCCACATTCAAAGAGCAGATGAGGCAAATATTTGTCTCTCTGTCTCTTAAACTGGTCTGAAAATGACTGTATCATGGTCTTTAGCATAGAGGTTAACCTTTACACAAGACCATTAGTCTAGGGATAGTAGGGGGTGTTTTTTAGGTGCTTCACCCCACAGTACTTCCACATACAAGCCAGCAGGTCTGACATGAAATTGGTACCTCTGACAGTCAGTATTTTTCTCAGGAAACCTACCCTGCTGAAAATCCATAACAAATCATTTGCCACCTTCTCTGCCTTGATGGAGGACATAGAAACTGCCTCAGAGTATCTAGCAGCATAATCTATTACCACCAGGATATACTTCTTCCCTGTGGAGCTTGGGGCAATCAGAGGCCCCCCAGGATCCACAGCTACCCTATGAAATGGTTCCTCAATCACAGGCAAAGGCATCAAAGGAGTCTTGAACTTTTCTCCTGCCTTGCCTACTTTTTAGCACTGCTTACAGGTCATTCAGTACCCTGTTACATCCCTTGCAATCCCAGGCCAGTACAAGTTCTGCATAAAACATCTCTTGATATGCTTTATGCCCATGTGACCTGCAAAAGGAATGTCATGGCCTATGGCTAGAATTGCTAGACAGTAGGCTCTAGGTACTACCAAATCCTGTATTACCTCAACATCTAGCCCTCCCTCAGAACCCTTGGAGACCTCACACATTTTCACTTTGAAAAACAGACACCCTCACCTCCCCCTCTACCTCCCTCAAACCTCTCAAGGTCCAAGAGTGGACTCAACTCTCAACTTTGCGAACTCTGTAACTCTTCACCACCCCTTCACAGGTATCTTCTGACAGTGGTGTGGTGCTTCACTGTCAGCCTGTACTACCACCTCTGCCCTTGAAGTCACAAGTCCCCCCGGAATGGAGGAATGCCAATCACCAGCAGCCTGCTTACCTTCTTTCACACTGCTACAGGTTCCCTCCTCCCTCCCTGCCATCACCAGCCCCCCAGCCAGGTGTTAGGGTCCAGGTGGGTCTCCCATGGGGGTTACCAGATCAGACATGCCTCCTCCAAAGCCCTGACTGCGTGTAACTGCATGCACAAACGTACTGCATTATCAAAAGGTCCCACTTAATGCTCTAACTGGAGTGGACTGCCCAAGCAAGTACTGTTCCTCTTTAACCAATACAGGCTTCACAATGGTTATGTAAGTGACTGTGTCTTCCTTAGCAGTGGCCTGTTTTCCATTCACTAAGATAGGATATAACCTCTAGTAATAGTTTGGTACCCCTGTTGTCTCCAGACAACTTACAACTGGCATACTGTTTTTCCCACTTGCTGGTTCCCACCTTTTGCTCCCCACCTCGCATCCATGGATGTCTATATGATATATGGCCCCACTGGTTACATTTAAAACATTTAACCCTTGATCCTGGTCATGTACCTGAACTAGTGGCTTCCCCTGTTAGTGGTGGTCTCTGTTGGGTGATTTAGGCTGCCCACCATGAGTTCCCTTATATCCACATGCAGCACTGAGTATTCCTTTCCTGTGCAGTGATACCCTACTTGCTAAGTAGAGATCCCCACTTTTCCCTAGCTCATCTGCAGAGTTACACTGTCAGTCTGCTAACCAGATTCTCATCCTCAGGCAAAGTTTTATGGGCTTGTTCCCTCACTAAAAGGGCTGCCAGCCTATCAAATGTAGTGACCTGACACCCACTCACACACCTATTAAAATAAATGCTTAACTCAGCAATATAATCAAACACACTTTCATCTGCCTTGTGCCTATGCTCACAAAACTTTTTCCTGTAAGATTCAGGTGCTAACTTAAAAGATTCAAGTAAAAAATTATTTAATTTATCATAGTTTAAACAATCAATAGCAGACAATTTGGAAACAGCAGTTACAGCTTTATCATGGAGTAGGGGGGTCAGGAACCATACCCAGAGCCCTCTGCAAATAGTGGGAGAAATTTACTAATCTTTATTGCTTCTGGGGTTCAGTTATTCCCTTCTCCATTACCTCCATGACACTGGCAAAGAGTCAGCATCTCCCTCTCATGTTGACACTGCTTCTCATTTTCTTCAGCCTCCAAATGTCACAGTCTCTTATTTTCTTCAGCCTCCAGAAAAAAGCAGTCTCTCTGCTGATTCTAATTCAAACATTTGGCCTGCAGTTCAAGCCTGTTTAACTTCAGACAGATGTTTAAGTCCTCTGAGGAAAAGGTGAACTGTCCGGTTTCTAAGGGCTGCAAATTCCCATCACCAGTCTGGTTATCCTCCTGGTTACTGGTCTGAGCAGCGACTAAGTTTGAAATCATTTCCTCTTTAGTCAGGTTGGCATATACCAGTCCTTTGGCTTCACACAGCTTGGCCAAATGATTCTTTCTGAGCTTGCCATAATTCTCTGCTAACATTGTTTCATGCTTACCATAACTAAACTAAACAAACAACAATTAAGTAAAACTGTTCTGATATGACACTCTGAATGTTTGCCTTGTGGCTGCAGAGAATACACACTCATTCAATGATAATTGCCTACAGGCTACAGAAGTTTAATAAATATCGCACCACTGCCACCAATATTTGACGTCCCCTCTCTGGGATAGTAATCAAGGAGCCTGAATCCTCACCACTGACACTGGAGAGAGACATTCATTTAGAACAAAAATGGATACACACAGTATTTCCAGATGAAGCTCTCTATAGCAAGCACAATTTCCCATAAGAGTGCACAGAGAATACACTCAGTCCAGGGTTTGGGTTTTCCTATCTGTCTCCATCCAGGTCCCCAATAAGACTCCCCACTGGCATAGCTATAGAGTTGAGACTTCTTCCGTGCGTCCAAGCCAAGTTCTCTACCACTCTCTCTGTGAAACCAGTGCTTCATGCCTCTGCTCCAAGCAACTGACTGACCCCCTGAAATTTGATTTTCACACACACACAGACACAGACACACACACACACACACACACACACACACACACACACACACACACACACACACACACACACACACACACACAACACACACACCTGGGAAAGGCTGACACAGATTTACTAGCTATGCACCCTTCTTCCCAGTTACACCACCACCACCAGACACTCCAAAGGAAGCTACTCTAAGGCTCTTGCAAGGGTATGCAATTATACTCAGTGAAATTAATATTAATGCAGATGGTAATGCTGAGCAAACAGCAAGGCTTGCATGAGTGGCTGCAGTGTAACAGAATAAATATAGTCAAAGGATAAAATATTCTCTAATGGACCAGCCACAATGAGAAGTTTAAATATATTTAATAATAAATAATAAAAGAACATGAAAATACTAAATATATATTTACAATAAACACCAGAGTTTCAATAACAGGAAATATTAAAATAACACAGACAAATACATTTATACAGATACAGAAAACAGTACTTAACTAATCTCACTATAGTATCCTGACTGATCTAAATAATTACTATTCCTTGGTCACTTATTAAAGCAAGGCAAGATGAAGTTGGTAAGAGTTCCTTCTCTGTCAGGTTCCAAAAACAGACTGCAATGAGACTTCAGTCTCACTTAGTATTAAAATATCATTTTTCGTGATGGATTGCAGAATTACATCCTATATATCTGGTCATCTGACTTCTGGTTCCCATGCTACCCCCCCCCCCCTTGGCTAGTAGCTGACAGAATTTAGCACATACCATATTTCTCCGTAAATAAGACCTAACCAGAGAAGAAGTCCTAGCATGGTTTTCAAGGGTGGTCATGATATAAGCCCTGCCCCAAAAATAAGCCCCAGTTAAGATCGTCAACAACACATGACGGACGTGTTGAACTATAAAATAATAATATTATTGAAATCTGTTGACTGAGGTTATCATACTCTGCTCACCATTTTCAGACCACTCGGACACCCAACTTCTTCTCTTTGCAGAAAGTCATAAGATTCTTTCCCCTGGAGTCCTCCACAATTGTTACTGTAACCCTAATCCTCACTCACACTTGATAGTTAAGATCCTTGGCCCATAAACACTGGCAAGTGTACTTTGATTGGTCAAAGTACAGACAATGCACATAAAACATGCACACTTGATAATGAATGGGTGTGGATGTGTCTTCTTAACCATCGCCATTTTGTGTTGCCACTCCTGTCTCGTAAGTCTTCAATTAACCCTCCCCCAGACAAGATGAGTGCAAAAAGAAAGAGCTATTCCATTGAGTACAAGAAAGGAATTGTGGAGGACTCCTGGGGAAAGAATCTGATGGCTTTCTGCAAAGAGAAGAAGTTGGATCACCAAATGGTCTGAAAATAGTGAGCAGCGTATGATAACCTCAGTCAACAGGCCAACGAGGGAAATGCTAAGAAATGCAAGTGTGGATCAGGTCAGCAACCATTATTTCCTGAGCTGGAAGACATCATCTGTGAATGGATTGCTAGCAGGAGAGCAAAGGCTTTGGCTATGCGCAGGGTTGATATTCAAGCATTTGCCCTTGCAATGGCACCACAGTTAGAAATATCTCCAGAAAAATTCAAAGCATCACAACATTGACTGGATGGAGTCCTTCTGCGATATGAACTGTCTCTAAGAAGATCGACAAGACTGTTCAAGCTGGAAGATACTGAAGTTATTAAATGTGCACTTGCATTCAA
Source organism: Protopterus annectens (assembly GCF_019279795.1). Classification (NCBI taxonomy): domain Eukaryota; kingdom Metazoa; phylum Chordata; order Ceratodontiformes; family Protopteridae; genus Protopterus; species Protopterus annectens. The sequence goes on from NC_056726.1 coordinate 1,263,877,392, forward strand.
GTCCTTTGTTGACGGCATCAACTTTTCTAAATACAAACTCTCCAACATGATTGCTATGGATGAAAATGCAGTGTTTATGGGCCAAGGATCTCAAAAAATAATTGATCAGAGGGGTACCTCATCAATCTAAGTTCCCTCCACTGGTTACGAAAGTGCACGTGTTACCTGTATTTTGGCAATTCATCTAGATGGAAAGAAAGCCCCACCTCTAATCATTAGTAAGGGCAAGAAAGATAAGATTGAATGTGTTTCAGGCATTTACATTCTTGAAACCAAAAAAGCCTGGTGCACACAATCAGTTATAAGGAAGTGGGTTGATGTAATGCTGCCACTTGTTTTGCGAGGTGGCGAAAGAGGTCTGCTAGTCTGGGATTCAGCCAGTACTCACCACGCTAAAGACACAAAGAGCTTCCTTGCACAGAGAAGAATAGATCAAATAATGATTCCCACAGGAATGACTGCCTATCTCCAGACTCTTGATATTGCAATAAATAAGCCATTCAAGGACCATTTGCACATGGAACTCAATGACTACATTGAAAATAGAATGGAGAGAAATCAGAGTGGAAACTTTTTGATGCTTAGCCTGCAAGAGGTTGTGAATTGGGTGAAGAATTCATGGGGATAAAATCACTGATAGCTGTGTTGCCAATGCACTACGAGCAAGCTACATGGACAAGCAGTGCTCATTTAAGGAGAGCTCTATTGCTAGGCATGACAGATTGGGGCCAATGGTTCTACAGGAAATGGAGTTGCACCAAATTCAGGCTGGAATTCGGGGGTTGGAGTCTTATGACAATGTTCCAGAAGAAGATGACATGACTGTATTTGAATAACTTTTCCATTATCGGGGCAATAGAATGGATTGCTTCTGCTTTCTGCTGCCAGCAAGCTCTTGTCAGTTTTTTGACTTTATTGTATTAAGGTAATGTTTCATTATCAAGGGGTAATTACAAAGTAAGACCATTAGTTCCCAGACTTCATGTTTATGACTTTCCATCATTCTTCTCTTATGGTTTGGGTAAGGAATAAATAAAGCATCACCACTTAAAAAGTGGCATTCACCTGTTTTATTCTCCTCCTCCAATACACTTGTATTGAGATTTTTCTGCACTTTCTGTTAAGCATGAAATATTGCACTGTGAAAGCCAAGGTGTAGATATTCTGAAGTTGAAATTTTTGTTGCACTGTTTATGTAGAATTCTCACACAACTGTTAACGTGTTACCTAGAACTGTTGCCCAACAACGGAAAAGTACCAAATAAATGTCAATTTGTGTACATGAAGAAATGTTGATTTTTGTACATGAATAAATGTCAATTTTTGTACATGAATAAATGAATAAATGTAGATTGTTGTATGTGGGGGGGGGGGGTAAATAAGACATCCCCTGATAATAAGCCTTAATGTATATTTCAGTAGGGGAAAAGTATAAGACCCAGTCTTATTTTCGGGGAAATATGGTATGTGTCAATAATACACACACAGAGCCTTGCTAAGATCTGCAGCAGTTCCTGGAAGACATAAAACAATTTGAAACCTCTACCCTTCCTGAGTAACAGTTAGTTCACCCCAAAGACAATGCAGAAATCTTTCTAGTACAGAATTTTTGTCTCTGGCTGCATTGAGAACTGTAAGATACAATCTTTATGGCCTAAGCCAGGTAATTTAATTTCAAATTATTTTCAAAGTTACGTGGATTGAGATTAAACCCTTATCTTCCAGTATCCTCTGTTAAAACATATGTATTTAATCAGTTACAATAATACATGTATATTTCTTTTTCTGTCCAGCAGAGCACACTGTTGGTACATTTTTAACATAAGCAGCTTTACAAATACATGTTTAACACAAGCATCTGTACAAATCAGTTTGATATATAAATGACATATAATTCTTTATAAAATTCCAGCTAGCTGTGCTGGCATATGTTACACATCCACTGCTCTACTTCTCCTGGCATAGTAAGCCAGACAAAGTGAACATTGTTCTCTACATTAGCATATCAAGTGTGTAAAACTACCCACCCACACAGTGGCCATGTAGAGCAAGCATTGCACCATGTTTGCAGGCCAACACAGGGAAGAGTCTAGCACCAAATATAAAATCTACTGACTGAACATAGGATGATGACCTGCAATCATTGATTATTTCCTCTCATTGCAGATGTTTCTGGATACTTGAAAACTGGTCATAACAAAAATGTTCAGTGGGGATAGAGATCAATAGTTTTGGGAAGTCTGAGGTCATACAAATCAGGCATTTCTTTGAAGAGTATCATAGATGAGATAGTTGTCATTTCACCACTGGAAGCCTTTTATTTACATTTTACTTTGCTGTGGAGTATTACCATGTTGTATATAACACTTCCACTTTTGAAAGCAGTAATCCAAGATAAACCATAGCTAGGTACTGGTTGCTGCATTAACTTAGAGGGTAGTAGAGATTGTCCTAAGTGGAAAGGATACTGGAGTATTCTATGAGAGTGGGCCATACTGGAGGCATTAATGTATACATAAGGACTTACTCTCTAAAGGAAGGGTGCTGTGGGTGAAATGGTAGTTGAGAGAGTACTCAGTCATCTTTTTGAAGTAAATTTACTGAATTAATTTCAGGAAGGACGACTTAGCAAAAAAAAGTGTTGTTGTCATAGCTGTCATTAGGCACTAACATGACTCATGGCCATGGAGAGCTCCTAATGACATTCCTAGGGGGTGACCATGAAGAAAGCAAGAATAGCAACTAGCCACTGAAAAGTTTTTTTTTTTTTCAGCAGGCAGCCAGAAGAGAAAAAATAGTAGATTTTGTTGTAAAGATGCATTCTTTCAGGTCCACTCCATGCAAAAAAAGGAACCCAATTGGTTGCAGCTTTTTTGTTGACATCCACTTCCATTTTTTCCAATTGGCATAGCTGCTCAGCCACAGAGTCAAGAACAAATCCAATTAATATTATGGAACAAAGGCCCCAAATCACACTTGGATATGTTTTCAAATGTTATATCTATCTATCTATCTATCTATCTATATACTGTGTATGTGTGTATATATATATATATATATATATATATATATATATATATATATATATATATATATATAGAGAGAGAGAGAGAGAGACTTAGAAAATTGGATTGGATAACAGATTTTGCATTAACATATGTTTTCAGAAGGATAAGAAGTCTGATAAAAGGTTGCTTAGGTGGGTGGCAGCAACTGGATGATACTTAGACTGGAAGGATCTAGGGGTCTCCAGATTTGAACACAAATCCACAGTAGCCCATGTATTTCTACATAGTTAACACAAGTACGTACCAGTCCTGCAAAGCCAGACCTTTTAAACTGAGTGCAGGACAAGAGGGTACGTTACTTTCATGCACAAATCCACAGACAGCCCCCCCCACACACACACACACACACACACACACACACACACCAGTTATAGGCCCTTTGCTATATACACCTCATAAGGTCATAGACAGGTTCCTAGTCAAGTACTAGGCTAGCTGCCCTTGTGGGCCATTTTAAGCCTAGCCAATTTTCCTTTCAAATATGATAATCAAACCCTGTGCCTTACGCCTCTGAGGAAACACCTTAACATTTTGCCAACTCCCAACCACTTGTCAACCACATCTACTATCTGATTGCTATACATCTCATCCTCTTAGTACAAGAATCAGGGACAAAAAATAAAATCAGGTACAGATTTTAAATATTGGTCCCATATATTTAGAAAGTCACTGGAGTACCAATTTTATATTAGCATGCATATTCTGAAGTCTATGAAGTCTGAAACTCAAACTTCTGTCATTTTTAGCTACTGCATTCCTCAATGATTTTCCAGAAAACACATTTTTGTGAGGAATAGATATAGAATATGAGGCAAAAGCAGTGGTGTCCCACAAAATCAAGGGCAGCTGACAGTGACTTCAGCCTTATTTTTTGTACCCACAGTAGCGATAAACATTCCAACTTATTTCTCAGAAATGCACAGTAATCCTGCAAAGTTGGATGGCTAACTGAGCAAATGAGAAGTGGGTAGTTACATTCATCCTCAAACAGCACCACCCCAGCAGTTCGAGGTTCTTTGCTACATGCATCTCCACCTCATGCAGCTGTGATAAGAAAGAATACCTCTTACTGTTTTGGCATAAGAACCAAGGAAAGAGTCAAAAATAATGAAGGACAAAAGCCCAAATTCAAAGGCATATTATCAGTATTGTTCTTATATACTTAACAATTTGCTAGAATAACATGCTTTTCATTAACATGCATCTGAAAGATATGAAATCTGAAACTTGTCTGTCATTTAGTCCCTAATTATCAAAAACTTGCTGGAAACCCACAAATTGTATAAGGAACAGCAGAAAACATGAGAAAATCAGAATGTTTAGCAAAGCTGAAAGGCAGTTTCACCTGCATCACAAATGTCTACTAAAAGCAAAGTAATGCAACTACTTGAGTAAGAATTAATAAAAAGTTTGGACATAGCCAGAAACACAACTATCTGTAAAATAATTTATTAATTCAATAAAATGCAATACAATGTGTGTTTCTTGCATTCTATTGTACTAATAAATTGATTTCTGAGAGTTACATTACGGACTCCCTGTGCATGCTTTCTTCACTATAACCTTGCTTGCTACAGCCTCCAGTCCAGAGTAAGAATGTGGATGGATTTTATGGCTGAGTTACACAAAACCTGTTGATAGATGTTACTGAAGTCTTTGCAAGCTTTCAAGCAGCTACCCAAAATGCACACACAATGCTGCTTTTTATCTGTGACCTGGTACCCAGAATGCAAAATCAGAGACAGGAGTCTGGCTCCTGGAAGAATAAAGTGGGGTATACAGTTTGCCATGTTTTTCATGTCCAAAAAGCCTGCAGTAGTGCCAAAAGTATGAAAACGAAAAATACAGTCAGAGCTCAAGCACTCTACTGAGCTATTGCTGTCAAGATCCTTAGTTCAGCAAAAACAGCTCTGAGGATTATTCAAGGACATTGCCTGTTTCAATAATTAACACCTCTATCACTCTCCCTTCTAACCACTAGTCTAAGGATTCCTTTCCTCTCCCTGAACTTCAACACACCATTGTCACCACCACACCCATCCACCACTACTAGGTCATCCATCACACATGATCCCCCAAAATTCTACTTCAGAGGGATCTCTCCAGAATCACTCAAAAATATTAAATACTGGACAAAAAATGCAACTGTAATCCCAATAGCATTCCTCTTACATTCCTGAAAATGTGTACTAAAGATCTTTCCAAACCTCTTACACACATTTTTATCCTTTCTATCACAATAGGCTATATATCTTATAAGTCCAGCAATTCACTTATAACACCAGTTCCCAAAACCAATATAGCCTCCTCCCCTTGATGATACTGACCTATATCCACCCTCTACTCAATCACAAAAACATTTGAAAAATTCATTTATCAACAGATCTATGAACACTTTAGCAAATAAAGTTTCCTAACCAAGTCACATCATTGCATTCATAGTAGACACAACACATTAACTGCCATATATGTAACAGCAAAGGAAATATTCAAATCCGTGGAGATTGGGTGGTTTAATGGAGCTATCTTCCTTGGCCTCTGCAGAGCATTTGAAAGGGTAGATCATTGCAAACTAAAACAAAAAAACTAACATCTAAGAATCTGCTGACAATACAGCAGCTGATTTAAAAACATTTTAACTAGCAGAACCTTCATGATACTGAAAGGTAAACTATCCACTAGCACAGGCATCTTCTCAGCCATTGTCCCATAAGGCTCTATTCTTGGTCCATAGGATCATAAGAAGTTACTAGGCTATTGGCCCTGAGGCCCTTACAAGCCTAGCGAAGAACTTAGCCCATGTTCCAAGAAGTCAGCACCCTATGCCACTGTCCAGCAGGGACATAGGTGGAATCCCAGGGATACATTTTCTGTTCCCCACCCAGTTATCCAGGGTTGTGCTTAAAAAGGTTTAATGAGGTACTCTGCTTTACATGGATAGGGAATCTATTCCACAAAAGGGGGAGTGTCTCTGGGACACAAATCTGTCCTGCCAACAAGTGCTATTGATGTCACAGGCAGGCCAGGTTCAGGTCTCGCATGCAGGTTATTCAAGTGGAGCTTCATTTGCAGATATGCAGCGGTCCCATCAAGGCGTGGTCTGAGATTGCTTTGTATGCCAGACAGAGGTCACCTCTGAGGAGTCTGTAAGAGACTGAGTAGTCCCAATGCAATACCCTCTGTTTATAAATGACATAGTAATAGCCATCCTTCCTTCTAGTATCACCCTTTATGATGATGCCATAATTCCTCACAGAAGCAGTCAAAATGATTTCTTCCCTCTCTGCCAATGGCTTACTCTAGTTAATAAAATCCAACTCAACAATGACATCATCTCTTATCATTGGCTTACTCTAGTTAATAAAATCCAACTCAACAATGACACCATCTCTTATCAATGGCTTACTCTAGTTAATAAAATCCAACTCAACAATGATGCCATCTCTTATCAATGGCTTACTCTAGTTAATAAAATCCAACTCAACAATGACGCCATCTCTTATGTGGACAAATACTAATACCATGGCCTAATTTAAAACCTTAGCATGGCCTTCAAAACCAACATCAGCACTACCATCTCAAAAATTAAAACTCAGCTTAAGACTGTCCACTCCATCTCAACTCAACTAAAACTACAAGCCAAGCAGGTTCTGGCTAAGAATGTCTGCATGCCTACACTTGAGTATCATCTCCTAATAATCTCCACCTACTCCTCTCACAATGCAACCAAAATGCAAACAAAAGTTTACTTACTGGATTACATATTTACATATTTATTCATAGGTTCATAGGTAGGTACTAGGCTATTGGCCCAAGGGCCTACGTAAGCCTAGCCAACAAGGTTCCCTGGCTTACACCACCCAAGAAGGTTATTTTCCTGTGCTACTGTCAAGCAGAGACACAGAAGTGATCGCCGGGGTGTATTTCCTATTTCCCATCCACTCATCAAGATTTTTCTTGAAGAGTGCTAATGAAGAACTTTGCTTGACATAGATGGGTAGCCTGTTCCAGAGTATGGGAAGTCTCTGGGATAGGAATCTATCCCTCCAGCATGTCCTGTTTATTGTGGTGACAAGGTTTAGGTCCCTAGAGTGTGTAGCTTGGAGTGATTGGAATTTCTTTAGGTGTAGCATGTCCATCAGCTCTGGGTTTGACATAGCTTTATATGTTAGGCAGAGAACACCTCTGAGTAGGCGATATGCTATGGAGTAAAGCTGGAGTTTTTTGAGGTGGTCAGTGTAGGGCATTTGTTTGAGTCCAATAATCCTCTTTGTGAGGTACTTCTGTGGCCTTTCCAGCTGCTGCAGATGTCTTGTGAGGTACATTCCAAAAGGGGCATTGTACTCTATAGTGGGTCTAATGAGTGTCGAGTAGAGGGGAATGATGACCTCTTTTTTCCTGGATGAGAACCCTTTTATGATGAGGTGTGCCACGTAGAAGGACTTCCTGACTACTGTGGTGATGTGACTATCAAAGGAGAGACTACTGTCCACCTGGGTCCCAAGGTCTCTTATCACGCATTCGGTGTTAAGTAGATTGCTGCCTATTTATTTATTTACCAAGGCAGTACACTGACCAGTAGTGATCAATTTTAGGCCCAGCCCAGGTCTAGTTAACTCTATCTGCAGATTTATCAACCTGTCTTCTAAAATGGAGGACTACAGCCTAACTGTTATGAAACGCCAACTAGCTCTGAGCAATAGCTAATTCCATTCTTCTTCACTCATCTTTCGAATTCTACACAATAGTTTTTGCCCATCAAATGGAAGCAGGCTACTAGTAAAACTTCTCCCTCCTCTCTCAGGAACCAAAAAATAATGCTTTGACCCTACATAGGCCAACCTTTGGAAGCTCAACCAGAGAAAGGGGGATTCAGAAAAACTAGCCTACCCAAACAGCTCAGGAACATAACAGAGTACCTACATTTTAGAAATAAGCTTTTGGAGCATCTAAGAAAACAAACAAGCATAACAAATCACCATCAACAAATCCACTTCACTTTCATTCCACAGTCACTTCATTGCTAGTTACAGATCCCCATTAATATATACCAAAAATCAAGGAAACTACCTTAACACCATTAAGGGTTTAAATATCAAGCCAAATACCTTCTTGCGAGGGGATATCATTTACCCAAGCAGTGAGTGGCACATTTACACCACTAAAAAACAGATATGCTTAGTGTTTCCTGGACATCTTTAATTCTTATTTGGTGCAGCAAATTGTAAACCTACTAGCAGGTTTAAATATCCTTGACGGAACATATCATAGCAGAACTCATTTACACAAACAAAGGCAATATAAGTGATCTAGACTTTGTCAGTTTGATTTTGTGAAAAGCAAGCTTCTTTGAAAAGGCTGCAGAGGGTGTAGACAGTGGTCACAGGAAACATGCTCCTTATCTCAACTTGGCAAAAGCTTTTAACACTATACCTCCTGCTTCTAAATAAATCTACTGTAACTCCTACCCTGCCATCTGGATGGAAAACTGGCTATAGAACAGATCCCAATTTCAGAAAGTTGCTGGTATCCTCTCTAAATATAAAATTGCAATGTGCAAGATGATGCTAGACCTGTTGTGGCATTAACTTTTTTAAGTAACTCAGTGTAATATTTTGAAATTATCCCTAGTTTTGTGTAGGGTTCCTCCTGGTTTTATCCAGACATCTTGAGCATGGCCATTGATTTTGTGTCATATACCTGTTGTGCACCTCTTGACTCACAGACTATTTCAGTCAGTCAGTAATACCATACATTAGAGTTTCACACTTCTTATTATGAAGAAAATACAATACTTGCTACTTTACAAAGTTCTTAGTTAGCATAATGGATTAAAACTCTGCCTTGTTAATGAGCCGCTTTATGTATCAATTTACAGGTCCCAAACTTTTTTTTCTCCATTTCAAGATAGTGACTTAGGCTAAAATTAATAACTGTCCCTGGCACATCTAGTTTTAGTGCAGAGGAATAAAGTTCTACTTTAACAAGCTTCTTTCTGAAACACTGAAACAAGAGTATGGGTTTCAAAACTTTTTTTTCTCCACTAACAACACTAATCTATTAACTTTGTTGTGTGACTTAGGTTAATTTTAATGAGTGTTTCTGGTGTCTACTGTCCCCCATATCTATATATATATATATATATATATATATATATATATATATATATATATATATATATACACATATATTTATATATATATACTATATATATATATATATATATATATATATATATACCCATATTTATATATATATATATATATATATATATATATATAGAGAGAGGATCACTACTAAATCCCGAATACTTACATTACCGAAGACCAGAATCCCGAGACCAGACAACTGAAAGACCAGAAAACCAGAAGACCAGAAGCGTGAAATGTGAAATACCGAACACTACACTAAACATACACCACACACATACACATACACACACCATCACCCAAAACACAAACACACAAACATACACTACAGAAAAGCAGGGGGGCAAGCATTCCTGCACCCCCCCACACCCCCTCTACTTAAATATTCTAACTCCAAGGTCACGTTATACAGACAAACCCATGAAAACACCACCACACACCTGCATTCCCCACACATACACATCACAGTCACAACACACACTTACACACACACTAAAGCCCCTAACCAACACAACCAAACATAGATACTTACCTAACCTCCTGACAACTCTGTACTTCACGATTTTGAAATTCGCTCTTCTGGTCTTCTATTCTTTCAGTTATCTGGTCTCAAGATTCCGGTCTTCGGTAATGTAAGTATTCGGGACTTAGTAGTGATTATATATATATATATATATATATATATATATATATATATATATATATATATATATATATCTTTCTCTCTGCAAAACGCTACTACTTTTTTAAGTGACTTAAGTTAATAGTTAAAATTCTCTGGTGTCTAGTGTTCCCGCCTACAGTATTTCAGGATTTGTTTATTAGTATAGGAAAGTTTAGAGGTATGGCAGTCCACACACATGCACACACACTCACGCATGCACACACACACACACACACACACACACACACACACACACACACACACACACACACACACACACACACACACACACACACACACACACACACCCTACCTATCCTCTAACAAATGCCCTACTGCGACCATCCTGCAAACATACAGTCACACAAGCACACTAACAGAAACACAGAGTCACCCGAGAATAATCATCCTCTTGCATACACTCACATATTCGGCCATACTTATATGCATGCATGCACACTCACACACACACACACACACACACACACACACACACACACACACACACACACACACACCCTACCTATCCTCTAACAAGTGCCCTACTGCGACCATCCTGCAAACATACAGTCACATAAGCACACTGACAGAAACACAGAGTCACCTGAGAATAATCATCCTCTTGCATATGCTCACATATTCGGCCATATTTATATGCATGCACGCACGCGCATACACACACACACACACACACACACACACACACACACACACACACGTGCTAACTGTGCTCTAACCTCCTCAGCATTCTCCTCTAATATGATCTCACCCACTAAAAGTAGTGGGAGAATGTGAACTTTTGTTTGAGTTAATTAGCTCGGCTGGCAGGGGTGATTTACTCAGCCAAGTGATTATTAGAAATGCTTTACTGTGTAAATACCCTACTGAATGCATTTCCTGGGGAGAGCACATGAATAATTAGCATGGGCCATGAAGTTCCTCATTAGAATGAATTTCAGCTGAGGATAAAGGCCATAAAGGCTATTCTACAGACCCTGTAGAATCACTGCAGATAGCCTAGGACTGAGTCAGAAATGACTACAGCTAGCAACAAAGTGGCCCTGTTAGTGCTTACTTCTGGTGGTAGACCTTTCTGAATTCCAGAGATAGTCTGTTAAATAATACTGTATGATTCGTCTTCAGCACAATTGTACTTGCTAGATAATGTTCCTTGTCTGTAATATAATGAGCCAGCACTATTACAATGTATATTTAATGGACTTTCCTAGACACCACCATTATCACCAACATGTATAACCTTTAATTTAGATGTATTACTCCCCTTCTGACAAGTGTTTGCCCATCTGTGCTTGCCAGACACTGGTTGTGACATACCCAGAGCTGAAGCACACCCTGAGAACACAGAGAAAGGCTAACATGAACCCTATACCCAAGTTTCTAAAAGTTCTGTGGGTTCTCTTCTTGTTCTACAACCACTTCCAATCTGTTCAACAGTTTTCATCAATACTCATTTTACTGCCCCATGCTGGTATTTTTGCTCTGTCATTATACAGTAAATGTCTTGATGAATAATGATTTCAATACTTATGCCTCATCTCCAGCATTGACAAATGTCTTCCTGCCCCCAATGTTCAGAATCCAGAATGCTGTATAGAATAGCTAAATAATTTATTTTGCAAGGCCCAAACTCTTTGTACCTTCTCTGTCTATGCAACTACAGTGGTTTGCCAACCAACACTGGCTTACTTTCCTCATGCTTTCCTCATAAATTTCCCCATCCATGTTTCTCAATTGTTCTGAAAGTCTTTCTCTTTTCATTTATTGCCCCATTGGAGTTTTAGCCCAGGCTTTATTTCTTTTTTTCTCTGTTCTCCCTTTCTCTTAACATAATTTTATTTGCTGCAGCCCATATCTCCTCCACTTCCCTTATTTCTTCATGTTATGTCTCACTGTGCTTCATAGCAGATTTGCATCTATCATCAAACATTCCTAGAACTCTGTCCTTGTTATATTCCATAGCAATATGCCTATATGCAGCAGACATATTTGTCCTAGGTTTTGAGACTGGAAAGCACCTCATTCCAATCAACATGTCCTCCTTTATTCCTTCACTGAGTTCTTGAATTCTCACCCCTTTTTTCCTTCTCCGTCATTACTGGTAACATCTAATCATTTTTCTCCCATACCCCAAAGTTAACTTTAAAGGGAATTTTTTTACAGCATATATTTTCAAGGACTCCAGTGCAATCAATCATGTCCACACTGATTGGAAGATGCACTCATATTATGTACCTTAATGACAGTGGAACAATTCAAACATTTTATAGGGGCTGTGCCCCCCCCCCCACTTACTATATATAACAACACCAGGGTTTTACTGTTATTGAGGAAAGGAGCACCTATAGATGAGTAGGCCATCTGTGTCAGTGGGTATGCAATAAGGAGTCCTGTAACTGTTTGCAGGTTTATAGGGAAGTACTAGGTTAGTTGCCCTTGCAACCATTTTAAGCCTAGACAATTCCTTTTTTGTTCTCAAAATAATCTATCCCAAATGTTTAGACATTGGCCTTATCCATCCCATGGTCAATAATTATATATTATCCCTAATAAGAATAACTGAGATCATACCATACAAAATTTGAGTGGACCCACGCACAGAATAAAACGTTTAAGAGATGCCTCAGCCTAGTAGTAAAGGATGCAGTTCAGGGGTATATATTCTGTTTCCCATCCATAGATCTAAGTTGTGCTTGACAATGGACAGGAATGAACTTTGTTTTATGTGGATGGGGAGTCTGTTCCATAACATTGGTATCATCTGTGAAATGTACTTGTCCCTTCAGTTATTTTGATGTTGCAGAGCAGGTTTACATCCATAGACATACCTTTCAACTACAGATTATCTCAGAATGTCTAGATTTTTGCCTCATATTTTTGGTCTGTTACTCATTGAATTTGTGATTTTTCTGGATTTTTGTAGCAAATAAGTGAGGACGGAATTCACTAAATAATGACAGTCATTTGCGTTGCAGACTTCACATCCTTCAGAAAATGCTGGCAAAGCAAGATCTTTCATTCTAGATACTTTCTAAGTTTATAATAGCAATATTTAAAATATGTCCTTATTTTTGGGACTTTGTCCCCTCATTATTTTTGGCTTTGTCCAGATTTTTTTGAGTAAAACTATTCAGAAACTTGGTCTTCTCTATAGAAATAATTTCCTCAATCCAAATTCCAGGCCCTCATTAGCCCAAGCCTTCATCCTTCCATGTTTCCTCTATGCCTCCCCTATGTTTACCTATCTCCAGTCAACTCTCCTCTCCAAACTTCAGCAAACCTACAATATTATAGCCAGATTCACATGTAACCTACCTTACAAATCACATAATTGCCTGGCCCTAAATCAGCTTCAGTGGCTGTAATTCCCTCAACTCTTACTGCTTTCCCAGTTGCAGCTCACACACTCCTTACTCAACAAACCCCTAGCCTGTCCATCTCTCTCCACCATAGTATCCCCTTACATCCCTATCCATACCCTCCATAGCTCAGACCAGCACCTTCTGGACATCTATGAACCTAACAAAACCATAGGTAAACTCCTCTACAAGCACTCAGTGTCCCTTGCCTAGAATAAGCTCCCACCTAACCTTTACAGTATGACTAGTTCTGGCTGCTTCAAAACTCAGGTCAAACTTCACCTCCTCAAATCAAGATCCTGCTCCTGCCTAAATCCTCCTTAAACTTCTGTGTCCTCTCCTTCTTATTTACTTCATATCTCCTATAATCTTTCAACTGATTAACTAACCTATTGATGAATTTCAATACCAAACAGTATGTCACCAAGGGAAAGACGGATCTTTATTGTTACTACTCTCATCTATTATTTATAATTATGTAGCCTTTTTAATGATAATCTTTTAAAGTCACTCTTTTATCCCCTTAACTTCTGTATGTTTTCCTAGTATGGAACTTTTTGATTGGTGATACTGGAGCTTTTCTCCAGTTTATATTTGAAAATGCTTTCATAGCCTATGTATTCCTGTCTAGTTTGTAACTCTTTGGTTTTAGTAATGTGAAGCTGTTTTCCATCTTTGCATTACTGCCTAATTATATTAACTTTGTATTTCTTTATTGTCATGCTGGAGCATTTCTCCTTAGGTATCCACTGAAAATGGGCCATTGGCCCAGATGGACTAATCCAGTTAACAAATGTCAAATAAATAAAGAAAGGAAGAAATAAAAAGATTGAGAGCTATGTCCATAGACCGAGTATTTCTGATGCCATTTGACTTGCTAATGTCTTTTAAATCCATCAGTAATGGGTTGGAGGATGCCCTATATGCCAGACACAGGTCACCTCTTAGTGGTCTGTAGGATACCAAGTACAGTGACAGGGCTCTGAGTTGGTCCATGAAGGACATGTTGTTTAGGTCTTGTATCATTTTAGTAAAGTATCTCTGTGGGTATTTCAATTGTTGCACGTGTCTGGACAGATACATGCCAAAGAGGCCATTATATTCAATGACTGGCCTAATAAGGGCTGAGTAAAGGGGGCAATGGCATCCCTAGATCTAGACACAATCCCTTTGTTTATACGATGTGCAATATAGAGGGATTTTCTAACAACAATAGACACATGCTGGTCAAAAGGTAGGTCATCATCCATATAACTTCCCAAATTTGAAAAACTGGGTCAGCTCTTAATGGGGTATTGTCAATGTGGTAGTTCCCTGGGGTAGATGACTTCCCAAATGATACAATAATGTATTTTTTTGGCATTTAGTTTCATGCCATGATTTTGACACCATTTTTTATGTGAGATAAGCCTTCCTGCAGGATGGCTAAGTCATTTTAAGATTCAGTGACTGTTCCTAGCCTTACAGTCATCTGCAAACTTAGTCAGCCACAGCTGTTTGTTGTTGTCTTTTACTTTAGAAAAGTAGATGCAGATCAGGAGAGGTCCCAGCACAGAACCCTGTGGGACTCCACTGATGACTGGTCTCTTTGTGGAAGTAACTTCCGTTATTTTTATTATCTGTGTGCCAGCTGGCAATCCAGTGGATGATGTAGGGGTTTATTCCCAATTTATTTAGCTTTTCTGCTATGCTTGAGTGGGGAATTGTGTAAAAAGCATTGGCCAGGTCAAGGTATGTGATGTGTACCATTTTGCCTTCATCCATTGCTTTGGTGACCTTTTCTAAAAAATCCACCAGGTTGATTAAGCATGACCTGCCCTTGATGAATCTTAAATGAGATAGGTCCAGTGTTTGGAGGTTCTCTATGTCCTGATTGATTAATTCCATAATAAGGCTTTCCATGGCTTTGCATATGATGCTGGTCAGATTTATGGGTCTGTAATTGCCTGAGTCTGTGGAAGGCCCTTCCTTATGCAGGGGAATGACTATACTTGTTCTCCATTCACTTGGTACAAAACCTGTATGGAGGCTGAGATTAAATAGTGTTGTTGGGGTCGTGGCTAAATCATGCATTACCCTATTTAAGATGCATTCAAGGATATTGTGAAGACTAATCAATGTAGTATTTTTAGCTTTTGATAGCAATTTTAGGACTTGGTCTTGTGTGATATCAGGAAGTGAGCCAGTTTCAAGCATATCTTGAGGGAAAGATGGAGTGGAGAGAGAGCTGCTAAATTTATCAGCCAGTAGGTTCATTATATCCTCAGCCTCAGTGTGGGTAACGTCATTCACAATCAGCTCAGTACATTGCTGCATTGTGCTTTTGCGATTACAAACGTAAATGAAGAAATGCCTTATGACTGTCTTTGGCTTTATTTTAGCCTCAAACATGGCTTTGGTGGGTTTTATTAAACTTCTGGGTTGTTTGTTTATTTTGGTGACAAGGGCTCTAACATTCTGAGAATTAATATTCTTACTCTTGGTCAAAATTATTTTCCTTTTGTTATAAAGCTTGTTGATATTATGATTCTATCATGTCGGTTTTCTTCTGGGGTTTGTCCTACTCTTGTTACTATGGGGTACAGCTGCATCTAAGCAGCTGTATACATGCTGGTATAGTGTGGTGGTTTACATTTCTGCATATTCAGTGGAGCTAAGTGGGTTTGGTTGGGATTTAGAGCTTGCAAATGTATCATTAGGAGTAGGTAATTTGTCTTAAAGAAAATTCTAAAGGTACCTTGGGTAGAAGAGATCTTTGGTTTCAGTTTGATTTCAAAGGACTCTGCCTTACATTCAGACCTAATAAGTGATAATGCCATGGAAGGGATGGTGCAAGATGCTCCAATATTATTAAGGACAAGAGCCAAGATTTTATTCCCCCTAATGGGTATTTAGACTAATTGATCCAGGGCATTTGTACTGACAAAGTCCAGAAATCTCTGTCTTGTGCACTAGTGCCGGTGTATGTTTCCCAGTCTTTAGTTGGACAGTTTAGATCACCTAGGAAAATGGTACTGGACTTAATACTGAGTGATTTTAGTTCCTGTAGATAGGCATTGTGGCTTTCTTTTGTCATAGAGGGAGTTCCATAGCTAGCTAATATATGGTACTGAACCTTTCCTCTGGTTATTTGGACATGTAAAATCTGGAGCCCATCATCCTGCTTTACCAGCCTTGATGTGAGTCTCTTCTGGATGTAGACTGATATACCGCCACCTTTTTCCCCTCCTGTGTAATAGCTGGTTTAAATATGTGGAAGGAGTTACAGTCCTGCACAGTTGGAGTGCTCGCCAGTATTTTAAAACATGGTTTAGTCACTACATAGATGTCAGTGTCTTCCAGGGTGAGAAGAGATTGTAGGGACAGGGAGTGGAGTTTCTTGTTCAGGTTCTGAGCATTGATCAATAATACCTTCATATTCTCCTTTGCTTGTTTTGTTATGTTGGTAGTTTTATCAGGTTGGCATTGCCTAAAAAAGCACTATGGACTATATAATGTCTTTGCCAATAATTAAAACCCTAGGGGACAGAAGCAAGACATCCCTGGCAAAGCAGCATGGTGTTTTGATCATATCTTCCCAGGCTGACAAATATTGGACCCCCTTTGAAGGACACCAAAAACTAAGTCAATTATTTTTTTGCTCATATCTTGGCATCATCCTTGCAGAAGGTAAAATACTGTTCAATGCTAGGTTTATACCTGTCTTGGACATACAATCTAAGAGATTTAGCATGTCTCTGTTCATAGAACCCAGGGAGGTACACCTCCAGTCACTGACACTAACTTAAACTATGACCGAGTCATACTGGTACTTGTTCATAGACTCAAGTGAATGCATGACCTGACAGATCCTGGCACCAGATAAACAACTAACCATCACTCTTTCCTTGCTCAGCCTGGTAAGAGGCAAAGTATGTCTTACAACTGAGTCACCTATAACAAGAATGTTTGGTTGGGTTGAAGCCTGGCTTACGGTGTTAGCATCTGCAACTTTGGGACTCCTTGTGCTATGTGAGGAAGTAGGCTTAATATGCTGAGTGTCCATTGTGCATGTGTTGTGTTTTGGAGGTCTTTGAGGTTTAGGCAAGTTAATCTTTAGAACATCATATGATGGATTATGGGTATTGTGATGGCTTTGGAGAGGTGTAATGTGTGGTGTACTTCTTATGATTTTGATGTCTGAGTTTAATGAGTGTGAGACTTTTGCCTCCAGTCATATTATATGTGTACATCTCTCACATGCACTGTGTTATGCTGTGTGAGTAATAGATGATTGGTAGACAACATGAGACAATTCTTACACTGTCTGAAGATAACTATCTCAGTCGGGCTGGCTATATAAGTTGTAGGGAACTGCTGGTCCATGGTATTGACAGGAATGACTCTCGGAGCAGGGGTAACTATAACTCCTTGGAGTTTAATTTTAGAATGTGTTTTGGATGAACCTGCTACTGAATATTTAAATTTCAGTACAAAACAGCTAGCCTGGAAACCTTTTTCTGCCACCAGCAAGAACCAGTAAACTAATTATAGTACAAAACTCACTAATTTGATACCAAAATCAGTGCAAGCATTATCAGTGCACTCAATATTAAGCAATTTTATCAAAGGTCTTTTAGCCTGGTCAGTAGGTTAAGAGGAGAGACGTTACAAAATAACTGTTGTCGAGTTCATCTTCCCATTACAAATGTGATGTAGGATGACCCCCAGTGTAAAGTCATCCTTATCATTCTGGTTGTCCCAGTTGCTCAGGTACTCAGTGAATTCACTAGTCCTGTTGTTGTTTCCCTCATTACATATAGGACTAGCAGTACTTTTGAAAAGCTCACTGAGCACAATGTGACCCTGCAGATCTTCCTCAACATCATACCTCAGAAAGTTACTACTTCAACTTTGTTATATATTAAAACATGATCCCACATGTGGAGTCATGGAGTATCTCTAGGGTTTCCACCTTTTCAAATGCCCAAAGTAGGACTTTTTAGTACAAACGTCAGATTTTGCAGGCTAAAACATACCCACAGCCAGTACAAAGGATAAAACTATACTTTTTTGCCTAAATAGAAGCTTATTCTTGTAGCATTTTAGTTGCTTATTCTGTATCTTATAACATTTAGGTGTTTTATATACAGAATAACTGTTTTATGCAACTATTACATAAAATATAGAAAATAATCTTGTCCTAAAATCTTAGGACATTTGCTATTTTTACAAATTTTTTGCAGGACACAACTGCCCAAAGAGGGAATGCCCCTTGCAAAGTGGGACAGGTGATAACCGTAAGTATCTCTCCATATTTTTCCTGTCTATTAATAACAAATTAGGATTTACTTCATTCAAACTCAGATATAGCAGACTCAACCATTATTAAGGTCTTCCTCTGTCAGTGTTCCACCTAATGCCTTTTACTAGAGAATCTGCAATAAAATTGAATCGCTTGTTGCATGAATGTGTTTATTTAGTTAGTTACTGGGTTAGTTCCACTAGTGGCCTCTTTTCAGGGGAGACCCAAGATGGTATTTGCACCACTAGGGGAAATTTAGTCAGGACATTGGGGAACTTCTCTTACTCCATTAAATGCACAGATAAAATTCTTTGAAGGCTGCATTAAAACTCTGATTCTTATACCTAACTTTCTGCCTAGAATCTCCACTGTGACCTTTAGGCAGCAAGGGTAAGAACATCACATTCTAATGTGGGAGTCTGTGGGAGCAGTCTAGGAAAAAAAACATCCCACTGTACTAGCTAGTAAGAGTTCTTGTGTAGGTTTTGACTCATAAATGCACAAGCTATGCAACTACTGGGCATGGCAGGAATTCAACGGTTTAACTATGAACAGCATTTCTCCAGAGTGTACATGTAAGTTTTTCAATGGTGGGAATCCATATAGGGTGAATTAGAGCTACATCACTCTGCACAAATACCCATTGCAGGTTAGTTATGCTGTGTCCAAATGGGAGTATATGAGTGTATTTATGTGCACATCTCTGTGTCACAGTGCGTGTGACAGTACTTGAAAAGTATGTCAATGGTAAGAAAGTGTGCATAAATGACTATTGTGAGTATTTCTGTGAGTAAATAAGTGTGTGTGTGTGTGTGTGTGTGTGTGTGTGTGTGTGTGTGTGTGTGTGTGTTTATGTGTATGCCTGCTTGCATGCATATATGCACGTGTATGTGATGTGTAATGGAGCACCCACATATGCTTGTTTATCCTTGTGCATGCTTGTGTGCACACGTACGCATGTGTTTGCGTGTGTCTGTGCGTGTATTTATCTGTGTGTCTGTGTCCTTGGATTGGGGTTCAGTAGCTGTTTATGGTCCTCTTAACACCTGCTCAGTGCTTGAAAGTGTACTTGTTCCAATGGTGCAGTAATGAGACTCATAGTTGCAAATTTCTAGGTTAATAATGGGATTTGGGTTTTAGGGATCAAATAACTATGAATCATTAAATGGTACTCCAGCATATCTCAGCTCATTGGTACAGGACAAGTTGCACTACAATACTATTTAATTTGAATACTAGTCCACATTTCCATTTTCCAAGTCTGATTTAAAAAAAAAACATCTCCAAAGATGAAATCCACTTTGTACTGTCTGGGGTTATGGTTTCAGTCATTACATTTTTTTTAAACACTGACATTTCCAGCATCAGATCAACAGAAAAAAAAGAAGGAAAATTTAACAAAACTATTCTGGGTCAAAAAAAGTCATACTACTTAGCCTCTGAAATAAGGAATGTAATAGGGAAGGGAATACTACTTCCCCAACTCAAATATGGCTTCCCCTTGTTACTTCCAAATTATAAAAGAATATTCTTTTATACATTACTGTAAAGGGTATTTGTTGATTTATTACCCTTACACATCTGAAAAAGCATCACTCCTCACTTTTGTCAAAAGCCAAATCAATGCCAATTCAGCTAAGTGACCTGACCTTCTCCTAGATACCTTACTCTACAAACTGTTAATAAATTAATCCTTGCCTATCTTGCCAGCAGTCTCACAATAGGAGAAAATCACTCCCAGTTACACTCACTGTCCTCTCTGCCACTACATATTCCATTCCCTGGACTACACTAAATTACCACTGCCTCTCAATATTCACCTAATCCCTGGAAAAAATTCTACCTAATATTAAAAATCTTAACACATATTCTGAATTCAGTTGTATTCAACCACCACCTAACTAAATCAGTTAGCTCTAATTATATTCTAAACAACAATCCCACGTAAAGTCTTTAACTACTAGGCAGACTGCCAACACAAACACAATTCTCATAACTATACTTCTGCTGTAACTCATCAGCACTGCATCTGAAAAAATCTTTCTTACTATTCCTCCACAATCTTACTCCACTGATAATTCACAATGTACTCTTACTGTTCCTTCATTTAACCACACCTCCTTCCACTACTGCTTCTCACTGCTCTTGTAACAGGATCTTGTCACTCCTTATGCTTTTCCCCCTCTCCCATCTCCTTACAGCTATCATCTAAGTATATAATATAAATATATTTTACTTTAAGCACTCAAATTCCAAGCCCTCAAAGACCACAACCTCAAAGCAAGGTACTTCATCATCTTATAGCCAGGCAGTCATTCAAACTCAAACTCAAATATGAGTTTGAGAAAGCAGCTGCCATTCCATGCCCAAATGTATTATTTGATTTTGTGTGAGGTAATTGTAGCTGCCTTAGGTGGGGAGGGAGGGAATTGGAGGGGGTGGGAGTGTAGATTAGTTCAGCAATTGGGAAGAGGATTTAGGTTTGGGGAGGAGTTTAGGTTTAGGCAGTGTCAGAGGATTTTTAAGCTTAGAGAGAGTAGAACCAGGTGAAGAATTTAGGATTAGGGAGTGGCAGATTAGTTTTATGTTTAGGGAGATGGAGATAAGTTTAGAGATAAGGAGTGATCGGGCAATTTAGGATTAGAGAAGAGGGGGTGTACTTTTTGATTTATGGCATGATCAGGGACTTTATGGGTAGAGATAAGGATTGAAGCTTTAGATTTAGGGAGTGATGGGGATTTTAGATTTGGGGATGGAGTTCTAGGGGTAGAGAGAACGGACTTGCATTAAGGGCTCTTCTAAGATGGCTGCACATTGACTAACAGTTTAACTTTAGCTCTCCCAGTGTGAAAAACAGAAATTGAACAGAAAAGACCAATATACATTTGTGTTTATGGGTAAATTTCAGTAACTGGCTAGTAAGTGTACAAAACTCCAAGAACTTAGAGAAACTGCAAAAAAAAATAGAAAGGTAAAGGCAATGGCAAAAGGCTAGCGAACAACAATTTATTATAATGTAAACACTTTTGTTTAGTACATTGAAAAAACTTCTTCAGTCAAACTAATTGAAATTATCAGGAAATAAATACATAAGTAAATGAATCACATGTTACCCTAAACCATCACATGATACCAAAAAAATCATATGCTACAAGAGATCACTTGTTAAAAAAAAATCACATGATCATCTTACTCGTCACACCTCCCACAACCCCAACAAACTTACCTAACCATATTAATGTTAAAAATGTAAACAATCTGTGTATGTTAAAATGTTTTATATATATATATATATATATATATATATATATATATATATATATATATATACACACATGTGTGTGTGTGTGTGTGTGTGTGTGTGTGTGTGTGTGTGTGTGTGTGTGTGTGTGTGTGTGTGTGTGTGTTAATTGTATTAACTTAAAAAAGTTCACTAAAATACTAAACATCTTGTTTTGATTAATTAAAAGCAACCATTTTTTAATTACTATCTTAATAAACTTTTCAGTTTTAATATGCATACTATGGAACATACATTGTTCAAACCAGGTTGGTTGTATGCATGTGACCTAAGTTGCCAATATAACTCCTATTGTTCTAACCTTAAAGATGTTGGACCCCCTCGCTCATCTTGTTCTACATGGCCTATGACTCTAAATAAAAACAAATGCCCGGGATGAGATGAAACGTGTTTTGCTAGGCCATTTTCTAATTTGGCCTTACTCATACAATAAAAATGTTCATAAAGGCATTCTTTCAATCTACGATCAGTCTTCCCTATATAAAACCAAGGGTAAAACTGGCATCTCACGAGGTATATTACACTACCAGAGTTGCCATTAAACCTGCCTTTAGTTTTATACTTTTGTCTTCTAATCGTGAAGGAATTCCCTACCTCTATAAATTTACAATAGGGACATGCCTCACATTTGTACATCCCCTTTTGTCTCAAAGTGACTTTTTTCTTTGATTCCAAAATGTTCTTCAAATTTTGACCTCTTTTGAAAATAAATCTGGGTCTCTGCTCCACACTACAGTAAAAAGATCATTAGATGTAATCAAACCCCAATTTTTAATCATAATTTGTTTGATACCCAATGCATCCATACTGAATGGAGTGATAAACATTGAACAAAATTCAATACTAGTCTCCTTAACCTTGTTCACCCATCCCAAATCCCTCTGTTCCATGGGAGTACTCATGTCATGCAGAATCGCTTTAAAATGTCCTGACATTCTCTTTGCTTTGACCTCTTGTGTTAACGCATTCAGTAAATCAACTAGGTATCCCCGTCTCTGGAACATACTCATCAAAAGGTCACACTCAGCGAAATAATCCAAGTTGTTAGAAACATTCTCACTGCTCTTGTTCACCTTTGACTACTGACTTTTTCTGTTGTATTGGATGAGCACTAGAAAAGTGCAAAAATGAATTTGAATATGTCTCTTTCCTGAAAATTCTAGATTTGTAACCTTTACTGACCCTGTCCTTAAACAGATCAACATCCAAATATGAAATCTGGTCTGTGGAAAACATGAGTAAAAACTAAAAATTATGTAGTACTTTAAAATAATGGAGGACCTCTAAAAACTGTTCATGTTCTCCTTTGAACATAATAAAAATATTGTCCAAATATCGTGTGTAATATTGCACTAACCAAAAATGGATTATTCTTAAACACAAACTCCCTCTCCCAATATGCCATGACTAAATTGGCAAAAGTAGCCCCACAGGGGAGACCATAGCTACCCCTTTCTCTGTAAAAAGTATTTTCCTTCAAATAAGAAAAAAATTGTTGGTCAAAATTATGTCTAACAATTCCTGTATTAAGGACATCACTTGATTGTTCACCCCTTTATTTCTTAGGATGTGACACACCCACTCAATTCCCACATCATAGGAATGACAGTATACAGGTCCTTAATATCAATTGTTACAAAATTAAGGTTGTCACTATAATCCAAGTTGTTGATATTCTCTAGGAAAGACCAAGAGTCCTTACATATTTGTTGCTCATTCTCCACAAACTTTTTCAAAAAGTTGTCTACATACTTTACCAGAGGATATATAATGGAATTCCTACCATTTACAATAGGACGCAAAGGCAGATTATCTAAATCCTTATGTATTTAAGGAATTCCGAATATTATGAGGCCTTGAGGTGCTGGCATGGAAAAATAATTGAACAACTCAATGTCAGTCCGGGCTTCAATAAACAAATCATTCAAATAGCAGAAAACAGCAACGATAAACTGAAGCATGACTTGTATCACCTTTCAGTAAAATAAAATCACATTTATTTTCAGGTAGGTAAGTGCTTTCACCACATTTCTCCACTGTAGTGCAGTCTCAGAGATGGAATATTAAAGTAGGGGGATGTGGGAGGGCATACAATTGTTACAATTTAATTTTCTTTTTTTTTTTTTTTTTGGTTATACTTGTAACCTTCAATGTTTCAAAATTCAATGTTCTGTTCTCGATGATCAGAACTTTGATGTTTTGAAATTTCAATGGTTAGAAGTGGAACCATATATATATATATATATATATATATATATATATATATATATATATATATATAACATTTTTAACATACACATATTTTTTACATTTTTAACATTAATATGGTTAGGTAAGTTTGTTGGGGTTGTGGGAGGTGTGACGAATATGATGATCACGTGATTTTTTGTAACAAGTGATCTCTTGTACCATGTGATTTTTTTTTTATATTGTGATGGCTTAGGGTAACATGTGATTCATTTACTTATGTATTTATTTCCTGGTAATTTCAATTAGTTTGTCTGAAGAAGTTTTTTGCAATGTACTAAACAAAAGTGATTACATTATAATAAACTGTTGTTTGCTAGCCTTTTGCAATTGCCTTTCTAGTTTTTTTGTTAGTAAGTGTACTGCCTGCATGCCAAGAAAAAAAGAAATATAGAACACCTATTAAAAATCAGCTACAAAAAGTGAGGAAGAAACACTGACTTGGATAGTTCTTCAGCTGATCAGAAAAAAGCAATGCAACCTCCAAACATGACTTCCAGTAAACTACAGGAAGATATAAGACAACTGCACACAGACCTGGTTAAAATAAATGAAACACTGATGGAGTATATCAACACAAACAACAAAAGGCTGGAAAAATGGAAAAAGTTTTAACCACATATTTAGATGAGGTGAGAAAGCTGCAAAAATCAGAGGTTGAAATGAAGAATAGACTGACTAAATATGAGACTGGTCAGGAAGAGATGTTTGAAAAAATAATAGAATTAGAGGACAAAGCACATAGGGAAAACCTGAGATTTTCAGCTATGCCAGAGAAACTGATAGGAACAGACTGCATTAATTTTATGAAAGCACAAATAAGCAATTGGACTTTTATTCCACAGCAGGAGTTGTTAGTTGAAATGTCACATCATGTGTATGCTCCAAACCTGACTATGAAAAAGCAACCTAGTCCTTTAATAGTAAAGATACAATCTTACCAGCAGAATGTGGGAGACAGCAGAGTTTTTGTGGATAATGATTACTCATTGTACACTAGGCAAAAGAGAAATAAATTTATTCCACTATTCAGGAAATGTCCAGATGCAGGTATGAGATTCAAACTGCTTTATTCAAGGTATTCTGCCCTGGAGGGACAAAATCATTTTTTGATGAAGTACATGCTAAGGGGGAAATACAAAACTTTGTCCAACAAAAAAGTGAGCTGTGAAACAGATGAAGCTTCTGCTTCTTGTTCTTCCCATAATAAAGACCACAGAGAGACTGTACCTGTGAAACTTTTTCCAATCTTTAAATGGAAAATGTTGGAGAAAAGGAACAGAACAATACTCTTGACTAGAAGAATCAAGAGTATGTTGGAAAAGAAGCAGAGACAGGATTTGGGAGATGGAGATGAACAGTAGTAAAACTGGGTCTATATTAGAACATCGAAGTTTCAAAACTTCGAATGTTCTAATATCAACCCCTATTCAGTGAACACTGAAAACAGTGAAGCTACAGAAAACTTAATTTTTTCCTAGGGAAAGAATTTGGTTGTCCGTTTCTGTCACTTCACTATTTTCAGTGCTGTGGTGGAAAGTTACAGGTCGGGTTCAGGTAAATGTGCAATTGGGTGCGGGTTAGGTGAGTTAGGGTTAGAGTGTGGGTTAGGTATGTGTGCAATTGTGTGCACGTGAGGGTTAGGGTGGGGTAGGTGAGTTAGGGTTAGGGTACGGGTGAGGTGAGTGTTTGAGTTAAGGTAAGTGAATAGTTAGTGGTGTATGTACAGTTTAGTGTAGGGCTAGATGCAACATTTTAGGTGTATGCGGGTGGATTGCTGTTTGGTGTGCTTATGTTGTGTGTATGTGTTTTGGAACTGCAAACTTTTTCCCTAGGAAAAAAATTGCTGTTCTGCATGTTCGATGTTGTATGCATTCACTGAATAGGGGTCGATATTAGAACATTCAAAGTTTTGAAACTTCAATGTTCTAATATAGACCTATAAAATCAGTAACTTATACAATAATTATATTTGTGAAATGTGACAGAGCAAGAAAATCTGGAAATATTGGACTTTTTCAGAATTTGTTGAATTTTGGGGGAACTCTAAAGTATATGCCCTATTTCATGTCTTCAATATTCAGAAAAATGCTATGGGGAGGGAAAGAGAGAAGATAAAGTTAACTGTAAGCAAAAGTTTTTTTTATTAGCAGTAGTATTTTTGGGGTGTATGGTTTTCTTTGCATGCAACAAAGTTAAGTTTTCTCAGTTATTTTTAAGTTTAGTGGAAATTGTAAATAGGTGCTGCTGTTTTTTTTTTTTTTTTTTTTACTTTCTTTCTCCCTTCTCACTTTCTTCTTGTTCGGTTTTAAGAAATGTAGGTAGTGCAATGCAAAAAAAAAGGCTGGCTAAACAAGCATGACAAAAGAAAAATTAATGTGCTTTTTCTCATTCTTGCATGGAGAATGACTTGATTAAGGACCTTAGATTTATTTAGTAACATGTTTTAAGAGAACGTAAGTAAATGAAAAAGAATATTGAATATTATGAGGCGTTTCCAGCAACTTTATGTATGCTTAGTAGCAATTCTGCATCTGGCCATCATGTCTCCATGGAAAGAATCTGTTAAAAGAAGTTGGCCGTCTGGTTATCTTGTCTCCATGGAGACAATCTGATAAAGAGAAGTTGGTTACAGTCTGGTGGAGAGTGATTGGCTGGGAAAAAAAAGAATAGAAAAACTGTTAGGAGATAATGTTCTCTGAAAGCATTGAGGGTTTTTCCCTTCTGGGAGAGCTATAAATATAAGACAAAACCAGGTAGCACTTAGTAGAAGCACAGACTACACTATGCATTTTAGCATGGATAGCTTTTGTTAACTCAAGTCTGTGTGTGTGGCTGTCAGTTTGGGGCACTTGTTCCTATTATGAGGGTGAAACTTTAATATTTGATGATGTACATAGTTTTGTGTTAGTATTAAATTAATAGGTTTTGGGGGTACTGGAGTTTGTGTTTCTGTTTAAGGGCTTTCAATAAAACAAAAAATGTTATTAGATGTGACATTGGTTCTAATGGATATAACAAGAAACAGCCAGATAAAAGTTCACCCTGCCAAACAGTGTATGCAGGTAACACAAAAGATGGACCTAGACATTTAACAAAAAAGGTGTTATACATAAAAGGTGGGAATAATAACTTTTTAATACAATGATGCTTTCCGTAATGTCTTTAAATGTCAGTGGCCTCACAGATGAATACAAAAAGAAAAAAAATGTGAACTACTGTATATTAACAATGTAGAGTGCAAATAGCTATATTACAGGAGACACACTTGGAAAGAGCTGAACATGTGAATTTGATAAAGAAAGGTTTTCAGGATGGTTATTCAGTGGAATATCTAGGACAAAGGAAAAGATGAGTACTTACATTAATTGCAAGAGAACTCCAATAGTGATAGAAGAGGACAGAAAGATAATAATGGCAGATTTGTGGTGCTAAGTGGCTACTGACAAGAGAGGATGATTACACTGGCATGCATTTTTATTTCATCTGAAACTGCTATAATGGAGCTTAAGAAAATTCTGGGAGAAATAACCATTTTTCACCAAGGAATATTATTTATAGGCAGGGACTGGAATTTTGATTTGCAGCAGTGAAGATGTATCTGGGGAGCCCAGAAGGCAAAGTATAACAAAGGAGGGTAGATTTTTGAAGACATTTATGAAAATATTTGGCATGGAAGGATCAAATTCAGTAATAGGAGTTTGGAGTGAATTTACATATTATTCCCCAAGATATAAAAATGGGATAGGTCAGACACAATTTATATTTCACAGGAACATACACATTTAATTGAAGGTTTTGATAAGTACCCAATAACTATTTCAGATCATGCGCAAATAATAGTTAGAATAAAACACAGGGTAATGAAATAAAAATGAGACACTGGTGCTTTCCTACCTAACTGATGAAAAGAGAGGAATTTAAGGAATGGGTAGTGGAGATTATTCAGGAGCTATTCAAAAGGATAGAAATTACTTCTGAAAATATAGCTAGGGAGAAGAAAAAACGAAAAAAAAGAAAGGGAGCTATGTTTAAGAAGTAACAATAATTATTTAGAGGGACTGACAAATGTTAAAGTGTTGCAGAACAGGGGGAGTCTCACAGAACAAGAAGAGGATCAACTGCAGAATGCAGAATGCTAAGCAGAAAATAAGGGATTACCTCGATATACACGAGTTTAGAAAGATTGTTGATAAGCAACTGTTTTTTGATAATAATAGTATAGAAAAAAAACTTTTGTCACAACAACTCAGGCAAGAGAAAGTAGAAAGGGCTGTCGACAAGCTTAGGGAGCCTATAACAAGGACGGTAACAGGAGATGCTGTAGAGGTATTAGAAATATTTCAGAAATTCTATGAAAATCTGTATAAAGCAGAAAAATATGGAAATCAAGAAAAGATACAAATGGAAATGTTTATGCAAGAATTAAATTTGCCAAGGTTAGAGGTAGATGAGACTGAATTACTAATGGTTAAGTTAGACTGAGATTAGATAAAAATGGCTAGGTACAACCAATCTACATGAAAGTACCCAGGAATTTATGGTATTCCTGTAGAAGCTTGGAGGTTAGGAGGGAAAAAAAACTGATGAAGATGTGGAAGATTTTATCTAACCATATTTTAAGAGGAGAAGTACCAACATCCTGGAAGAAAGCAGTGGCAGCTGTATTACCTAAAGAGGGTGAATATCCATCAGATCCAGCTTCATACAGGCCCATTTCAATACAAAACCATGATTATAAAGTGTTCATGTCTATAATGGCTAAAATAAATGGCAAAAGTGATGCTAAAATTGATAGATACAGATCAATGTGTTTTTTAGAGGGGAGGCAAACATTTGACAACAGTAACAGAACACTGGTGATCCAGAGGGCAGCAGAATGTAAGAAAATTCCATTGTTGTTGGTGGGTCTTGATGCAGAGTAAGCATATGACAGAGTAAGCTGGGACTTTATGAACAGGGCAATGGAAGCATTTGCATTTCCTCAAAAAATTATAAGGTTGATTAGGAGGATATCTGAGGGATCAGAGGTGAAAATTAATGTGGGTGGGGTCCTCTCTGATAATTTCTGCTTGAGTGGAGGCACCAGGTGGGGTGTCTTCTTTCCTACTTATTATTGCATTATATTTAGAACTATTGTCAAAGAAAATAAGAGACTCTAAAATTCAAGGATATAATTGATATGTTAGTCAAGAAAAGCTGGCTCTATTTGCAGATGATAATATTTTATACCTGACAAAATCAGAAAGAGACATTACAGTGTTGTGGAACATTTAGAGATAGTTAAAATCTTTTCAGGATGCAAAATTAATGGAGTTAAAACAAAGGCAACAGAGGTAAATTATGTACCCA
The DNA here is from genome assembly GCF_019279795.1 of Protopterus annectens. NCBI lineage: Eukaryota > Metazoa > Chordata > Ceratodontiformes > Protopteridae > Protopterus > Protopterus annectens. The sequence continues at coordinate 1,263,906,834 of NC_056726.1, forward strand.
CATACAAATTGCTTCAGCAATATCTAAATTTTGGGGACATGATAAAATTAAGTATTTAAGATTATAGATTAAAATGATTCTGGTGTGGCAGCTAAGGATATGTGAGAAGAGACTAAACAAAAGCTAATACAAAAACTGAGAAAATGGAAGCTTTGTTATATGGATATGAATAGTAAGATACAAGCAATTAAAATGTTTTTAGGCTCATTGGGTCAGGCATATTTTTATCAACCAGAGGAGAAGTTGTGGATAGCAATTATTAAAGAGCTAAAGGACTTTATCTTGGAGGGGAAGACAGCAAGAGACAAGTGAAATAAACTGATCTTTCCAGTAGAATAGGGTAGAGTGGGGTTACCCGATTTGAACGGGTATTTCAGAGCTACACAGTTAAGGCTCCTAAACATAGCACAAGCATTATAATTCAAAGCGGAAAGGGATGATGATGATGATGATGAAACAGGGGGGGGCTCAAGAAACAAGGAGAGACTGGGATTTTGGATGCAGGTCTTTAAGGAGAATAACAATAATCATACAAAATATTATATCTATAAAGTAGCAGAAATTATCCTAAGAACTAAGCCAACACGGGAATGGAGAAGGCGATTCAGCCAATAGGGATGACTGCAATTAAATATAAAGACAATAGGCAAGAGGAGGCTGGAATGTATTGGAGAAAACTGGCAAAGGAACCAAGTTATTTGGAGGAAGTAACTAGAGAGAGAAAGGTGATAGAATGTGAAGAGACCAAGAATTTATTTGAACTGCAGGTTAGAGATTGGGTCCTAAATGAAAGACCAGAACTGGTGGAGTTTTTAATAGAATCTAGAACAGAAGTTACCAATCCTCAGATGAGATTAGAAAGGAATGGGAAGAAAGATTGGATAAGCAATTCACAAAGAAACAATATGAGGATATATGTTTGTCTCCCAAATATGCAACACATTCTAGAATATAAAAACAAAAATAGTTCACTATACTACAAAGGACCCCAAACTGTATTAGCGTAAAAAAATGTTTTAATCTCTGCTTTTGTACAAACACTTCATCAGAAAAAATGATCAAACAATACAACTGGTTAATATGCATTGATCAATTAACCATAATTAAAAACAATCAACAATTTTATCTCATTAGTTTCCTTCTTGCTAAAAACATTTTATGTTAATATGTTCACTCAAACCTGGGGGAACATCAGCACACAAACGTATCTGCCAACACACTTCTCTAATTTCAATTTCATTTCTGAAGTTGCCCCCTCTTATATCTATTGTTACTTTTTCAAGAACTGTAAACAAGAGCTTACTAAAATTCTTACATACTTTTGAGTGCTTATAAAGCGCATTGTTTACATCTTTATTCTTAACGGCCCTTACATGTTCTTGAATCCTGTCTCTCAGCCTTCTTGTAGTCATACCTACATCAAATGAATCACAGGCTGAGCACAGGGCAAGATAAACCACTCCAGAAGTGATACAATTATACCTTTCCTTAAAATGTATGTTGTAATTTAAATGAGGCAAAATCACAAAAGTACCTTCATGTATGAATCTACAGCTAGAACAACCATTACACTTATAAGTCTCTTTATTTTTACTACTAAAAGCAATGGGAATTCTAGTATCTGATTTTTCAAGCATTTGTTTAATACTACATTTTAATGTTAACAAATTGTGGCTTATTTCCCAAAGCCTGACTTAACTCTCTATGACTGTTAATAATCTGCCACTTTTGTGTTATAATATTCCTGGTGTTAAATGTGTCTACTGACATTTCTAAACAACACCAAGGAAAATCACTGGGAATATCCACCTCATTTAATTTGCTAGGTTATCCATTCTTTAAAATAGGTGGAAAAAGAGTTTTCCTTTTACTGGAGACTTCAGTTGCAGCCTGATGTAATGGTTCTATAGGGTATCCCCTTTCCACAAATAACTGAGTAATAAACATCAGTTCTGTTTGAAAGATACTATCATTACTAATCATACATGATGCCCTTATAAATTGCCCTCTAGGAATGTTACATTGCATGTAAGTAGGATGGTTACTAGTCCAATGTAAGTAGCTATTAGAAAAAGTTTATTTTCTAAAAATATTAATATTAAAACTACCACTCAAAGGGTCATGTAAGTTCAATGTCCAAAAAGTTAATTTTGTGACCTACAAAACCTAATGCAAAAGACAAAAACTCAGAAGTTCTATTTAAACTGCCCATGAAAGCTTCAACATTAAATTGACCCTTTATGATAAAAAACAGGTCATCTACAAACCTGTTATAAAATAAAATGTCCATGTAACCTATAATGTTCAGTAACTGTTCACATTCCCACTATCCTAGTACCAGACTTGCATATGCTGCGGCTACACTAGCCCCCATCGCAACACCCTTATTTTATTTATAATATTTTTCGTGAAAAAAGAAAAAAAAATGTTGTTCAATATAATTTCTAATAAATTACAATTAATATTTACTTGTTCAGTTGACATATTACTATATTTGCTTAAATAACTTTTAATACTTTCAATTCCTTCCACAGTGGGAATGGAAGTAAACAAACAGACTATGTCCACTGTAACTAAAGTAAAAACTTCTCCATTACCTGGTATTTCCAGTACAAAATTTCTGACATGGTTCAAAAAATCCCATGAATCATGACAATATGAATTTAATTTCTGAACTAACAGGTTTAAAATGGTATCTAAATAAATAGAAATACCTTCAGTAATGCTACCTCCTGTTGACACTATAGGTCTGAAAGGGGGGTTGGCTTTGATCTTTGTGAATTTTAGGTATCCCAAACAGGATACCTATATGTGGATGTTTAGTAAAGAAATAATTGTATAAAACTACATCAGTTTCTTTATTTAAAACCATGCTATCCAATACTGAATATAACTGTTTATATTTACCATGAATATCACTTATTGTTACTTCTTGGTATTCATTTACTTTCTTCAGCATTGTTTCAGTACTTGTATAATAATCTTCCACATCCATTATCACTAAGCCACCCCCTTATCAGCTTTCATAAATCTTAGATTTTTTTTGCATCACATAGCTCTTTAAGTGCTTTGTACTTGACATTTGATAAATTAAAATAAGGTTTGACATTTTTTTTCACTCAATAAGGACCTAATGTCCCTTTCACAAAATGCTTCAAATTGTTTGATAGTAAAATGCAATGTCGGATTAAAAGTAGTAGGTCTGTTTAGGCAACAACCACTATCTATTACTGCCACATCCTTAAGAATAAAAGCTAAATTTAACTTCCTAGTATACATTTTAAGTTTCAATATTGTCTTAGTAAAATTTGACCGATGGCTCGGTATATAACCTAAGCCCATCTTTAAAACTTTACAATGATGTTCATTCAAAGTAAATTTATTTAAATTAAACAGCTTTGATTATAAAAATCATTAACTACTTTGCCTTTACCTTGTTGCGAGTACGAGCTCTGTTTTGAGCTTCTGGAGACACCTGCTGACTCATTACAGCTGCCCCCACCTTCTCTAAGTTTTTTGAATGTTCAATTGCCCCAAAATTGTCCAGTTCTCTAACACTGTCCTTGTTAGAGGTAGCACTTGTATTTCTTGCCTTTAAAAATTCTTCATTACTGTTCCTAAAGTCAGCCGATGTTTGTTCCACTCACATTTGAACAGCCGTTCCGCCCCTATTAGTTGATGTCATCACAGCATGAGCGTATGATTAGTTAACCTCTCTAAACCCTTTTTGATGCTGGTTAAAAGGGTGATGCTGCTCAACAAAATGAGTTTGTACAGTTTTATAATTGTTGTTTCTATTAACTTTCTTGTTATGACCAGTAGGAAAAACACAGGCAGTTCTGTTAGCATAAGCCACACGATCACACTCCAATTTCTTCATTTTATGCTCAGCAACAGTCTTTTCATAATGATCTACTGTAGTAAGCATTCGCTCATACTGAGCTCTAACTTCAATTGAACTAGTGAGCACCTCTTTTAATTCAGCATCCCAAGTCTCTAGCTGAATTTTAAGCTCACTAAGTAAATTATTATTCTTTTCAATAATGAGCCTTAAAAAGTCCAAGCCCACTTTATTAAAAAAGGAAACGAGCTCAGTAAAGAAAAAAATCTTCATGTTTTACTCCATTAGAGACTTTGGAGATACATAAACCTTTCGGTACTACTTGCGCTGAAATACAAGATTCAAAGTAATGGTTTTCCAAGCTTACTGCCTGATATTTTTTCAAACTTCTTTCCATTTTAGCAAGAATTTCCTCCACATTCACATCATATTCTGGTTCATCAATAACTTCACTGGTCATAATAAATGGATTATATTCAGAATTAAGAACAGCATTTACATCACAATAATTGTATTTTATAAAATTGAAGCCCCCTGTTGTTATTTCTAACAGGGAAATGTTTTACTGTTTCAGCTTCATCAAAAGAATCACTCAAAAGTTCAGAAAAATTGTTCTGTTGGGTTTTACCACCTTGTACCTGTCTCAAACAGACCAACATCTTCCTCTGGGTTTCTTGTGTAGAATTCAGTAGGTCTATTAAAGTCTTGTCCTGGGTACCAGGAATAGAATGCAACGACATCTCTAATAAAGGATCCTCTGCTTGGCCAGCCATCAGTGTAACCAAACCAATAACAAAAAAAATCACTTTAGGAGCCAGTGAACATAAACCAACTAAAAACAAAAAATAGTTCACTATACTATAAAGGACCTCACATTGTATTACTGTAAAAAATGTTTTAATCTCCTCTTCCATACAAACACTTCCTCAGAAAAATCTTATCAAACAATACAACTGGTTTGTATATATTGATCAATTAACCATAATTAAAAACAATCAACAATTTTAACCCTTTAGTTTCCTTCTTGCTAAAAAACATTTTATGTTAACATGTTCATTCAAACCTAGGGGAACATCAGCAACGCAAACTTATCTGCCAACACTCTTCTCTAATTTCAATTTCATTTCTGAAGTTACCCCCTCTTCTATCTATTGTTACTGTTGTTACTTTTTCAAGAACTGTAAACAAGAACTTACTAAAATTCTTAAATACTTTTCAGTGCTTATAAAGTGCATTGTTTACATCTTTATTCTTAACAGCCCTTACATGTTCTGTTAAAGTATTATTTCTAACAGGGAAATGTTTGTTTCAGCTTCATCAAAAGAATCGCTCGAAAGTTCAGAAAAACTGTTTTGTTGGGTTTTATCACCTTGTACCTGTCCCAAACGGACCAAAATCTTCCTCTGGGTTTCTTGCATAGAATTCAGTAGGTCTATTAAAGTCAACTGGCAGATTATTAACAGTCACAGAGAGTTAAGTCAGGCTTTGGGATATAAGCCACAATTTATTAACATTAAAACACTTAGTATTAAACAAATGCTTGAAAAATCGGATACTAGAATTCCCATTGCTTTTAGTAGTAAAAATAAAGGGACTTATAAGTGTAATGGTTGTTCTAGCTGTAGATTCATACATGAAGGTGCTTTTGTGATTTTGCCCCATTTAAATTACAATATAGATTTTAAGGAAAGGTATAGTTGTAACACTTCTGGAGTGGTTTATCTGGCCTTGTGCTCAGCCTGTGATTCATTCTATGTATGTATGACTACGGGAAGGCTGAGAGACAGGATTCAAGAACATGTAAGGGTTGCTAAGAATAAAGATGTAAATAATGCACTTTATAAGCACTCAAAAGTATGTAAGAATTTTAGTACGTTCTTGTTTCCAGTTCTTGAAAAAGTAACAATAGATAGAAGAGGGGTAACTTCAGAAATTAAGTTAAAATTAGAGAAGTGTGTTGGCAGATAAGTTTGTGTGCTGATGTTCCCCCAGGTTTGAATGAACATGTTAACATAAAATGCTTTTTAGCAAGAAGGAAAGTACAGGGTTAAAACTGTTGATTGTTTTTAATTATGGTTACTTGATCAATATATATAAACCAGTTGTATTGTTTGATCAGATTTTTCTGATGAAGTACTTGTATGAAAGCGGAGATTAAAACATTTTTTTACGCTAATACAGTTTGGGGTCCTTTGTAGTATAGTGAACTATTTTTGTTTTTAGTTGGTTTATGTTCACTACCTCCTAAACTGATTTTTTTGTTTAAAATCTAGAATAGTTAGGATTTTTGCTTGGAAATGTTTACAGAGATATTTTATTTGCCAAGTATACTCCACAGAATTTTAATCTCGGGTAGACTGCAAATGTTCGATGTGTGATGGGGAAGAAAGAGATAATTGGGAATATATTTTCTGGGAGTGCAGTAAGTTGGTGGACTTAAGGATTCCCTGCAGGATGCACTATCAGAGATGTTGGGTGAGCAGATTGGTGTAATGAGGAGATGATTTTTCAGAACTATAATACAGTATCGGAATTGCCTAGACATGGTAAGGTCTTGTTGTCTCTATAAGGCCTTGCTGTCTCTAATTATGGTGGTTGCCAAAAAAGCAATTACTAGAAAAATGAAATCAAAATCTAAACCATCTATACTAGAAGTAATGAATCTATATAGCAATAGAGATAAAACAACTGGAATTGAGATGTTTACAAAAGGGTAGGAGCAAACTGCATAGGAAAAAAATGGGAACTGTGGGACCAATACATGCAGGGGAGGAATGAGGTTTAAAAGAGGCAGTAGGACTTAAATGAGCTATGGAATGTTTGACTGAAATGATTGGGTAGATTATAAGTGATGTATATTGTTTGGAACTGGGAGTGTGTTAGTATGGTTTGTGATGTAAAATTATTGCAACTAGGATTGTGTTAAAAGCTGGGTGGGTGATTTAGGATTAGAGCTAGGACTCTGGTAGGGTTATTCAGATATGTAGCATAGGATGATGGAAGGGCTAAGAAATTATAGGAGATCAAGTTATTGGACATAGAGCATTTGTCTTTCTGATCTGCAAAAAAGTGTGTCACAAGCTAATACCATGCAAGCATTTATAGTAGACCTATGTAAATAATATTAATGTAACCTGACCTGCAATCTTCAATGAAATTATATACATATTTATACTAATACTGTATAATTTGTTAGTCTTGACTGTCTCTTCTAATTGTCAGTTTCTCAATCCTATATGCAAACTGTCAGCCTGCATACTACTGAATGTATTGAATTTCTACTAATTGTGTTTTGTATTAAGTTACCACAGGAAGAGTGTGAAAAACGTCCATTTGGATCCATGGCCTACCCTGGTAAACAGATTCAAATAAATAGATAGGTAGACAGATAAACAGATAATTGAGATTGTCAGTAGGATCTGAAAGACACCATGTTAAGGAAATACTTGCACTCCCATATTCTGCAAATTGGTAAATCTTGCTGCATTTAAATATATAAGACAAGCTGTTTTGCTAAAGTTGACAACTGTAGTAACTAAGATGGAAACAATGTTATTAACAAACCTGATAGTAAAGGAAGACGCTGGCATCCTTAAGAGGCAGTTCTAAAAACCACAAGAAAAGGTCACCATAGTCATTATCAGCTAGTTATTATTGCCCTGGTGTGTGTAACAGGAGGGTAAGTACTAGATAATCTGAATAAAGGATCCTGTTAAAATGCAGTAAATGTTATTATGATTAAGGAAATCGTAATAAGATCAACTATGCATTTTCCACAATGGATTCTCTTGGTCCATTTTTTTTTTCCTTTTTTTTCTCTAAGTCCTTCTTCCTGCCATAACTACCAACTATTGAGCCCCTGCTCCCCCCTCCTATTAGCTCAGCTCAACCATTCCCCAGTCTTGGACACTTTGCAGTAAGGGTGAAAGTGGGATGGGATGGGATGGGAAGGCAACATGCAGACAGCTTTCCTTCTGCCACTGCTAACATGCAAACCTCCAACTGCTTGGAAAAAAGCTGACCATTGTGGGACCACCATATCTCCCCCAAGATTGATAAGTTGACAAACAGTCCTCACTCCCATCCTGCCTGTCCAGTTGTTCCAGCACCCAAGCCACTATTTACATTTGAGTCATCTGGGTCACATTCAGGACCTTTTTCTCTCAGTACCACAGAGCCTGAAATTCTGTTTATCTTTGTCCCTGAACCCCTGGTTTGTCTAAGTACAGTCATCCTTTTATGTATTGCTTTATATTTTAAGGTGCTTTATTTTATTTAATTTTATTTTATTTATCCTTTAACTACCAATAATTAAGCCACAGGTACACTCTCAATATTTTCTGCATCTCTGCTCCCGTGCCTTACTATACTCGTACCTTAGTGTTAAATTACATGCCTTAACCTTGACTCCTGCTGTTAGCTGTCTGCTGATAAATGTAATGATAATTGTTGGGAATAGGTGGTAAACTTGAGCTGACTTCCTTCAGTGCTGTCACCTTTACAGCTAAAATGTTGTTCGATATTTGCAGAAAATATTGATTTGTCTAAAACTTTCTGTGAAACATTTCAATCAGCAGTCACACAGAAAAAAAATCCTCAGTATGACCCTTATGCACCATCCTTGTCTCATAGATAATGTCATGCTGAACCTGGAAATGGTTAATCATTATGGCCTCTACATATTCTCCTCATTATATAAAGAATGTTATTAGGATTTCACTCCTACAGTCCGATACATCATAAATAAAAAATAAAACAGTTCATATGAATGTAACATTTAAAGCAAAGAAACAACTGTAACTAATTTAAAGAACAAGAGTAATAAAAAGCAAAGTGCTGTAAAACAAAGGAATATTCACAGCAGTATGTAAGAAACATTGGCATGATAAATTATACGTTACCATGTGTGGGCAACCAAAAATAATAGCAAGAACCAATAAAAAAGATGAGGCCCGCAGCAGATTCCTAAAGAACGTGCATGTGTTTGCAATAGATATAACCACAATCAGTTAGGAATCTATTAACGTATGTAATGCAGCAATAACATAAAAGAAACATACATAATCTTAGTTACGAGACCAACAAGGTGACAGTTAAGCAAGGATTACATTCAGAAATGCTCATCTTTCAAGTAATTCGGGGGTAGTTTTAAGAAAGTTGACTTGTTTGATATGGCATGGAAGAAAGTTTCATCATGCCACAGATACCACATTTGTAACATTTAGTGCATACAGAGCAAAAAAATGATACCAGAGTGCAGATTACAATAAGCAAGAAGTACTTTAAACAGGGTGCAGAGTGTGTTTCAGTAGCTATAATATGTCTAAATATAAAAACATGAAATCTAATGGCAGATAAAGATATCCTGAACCATACACTCCATTCATACCATGTTCTACTGGATGAGTTAAGGACTGTAGTTAAGCAAGAGCTTGAAATTTCCTTTCCTAAAATTATTAAATTCGCCTTTCCAAAAATCCTTCTAGTCTCCATCCAGTTCAACATACATGTCTCTAAAGGAGTTTTTTTTTTTTTTTATCTCTCAACTATTTTCTTTTAAAAGTACATTCCCCTTGTTTTCTCATAGCCATTCTCATGTAGATTCAGATTATTATATTGTATCAGTACATGTTTATTTCCTGGAATATATTTGCCTCATGGACTTTAATTATTCTTCTGAGGTTCTCATAAGCTGCTGTCAAAGTTCTCTTCCTTAATTTCTTCAAATGTTTTGCATTTTTAATACTGTAAAAGGAATGTACCACATAACTTAGGGTATGATTAGAGTTCACGAAATTAGTATTGCTTCAATCTTTGGTATTTGCGAAAATACTATTCTCTGCACCCACATTGTACTTAGAACTGCATCCTTCTGCAGTTCATTTCCTTTCACTGTGGCAAACACTTCAGCACATATGATTTTTTTTTTTAGTTCCCAGTGCACATTCTGCTTTGTTTTGTTGCCATCCTCTTAATTGCTTTATTTGTCTGTCATTATGGATATAAGTGAATATAAAAGGTAAGTTGGTGATAAAAGGAGCTTGAAATAGTTGCATTCTTCCCACACTGCATTGCATCTTCATAAAGGTACATCAGTTTTCATTTTTTAAAATGCACAAACAGCTGGCAACTTCAATTATAGGTCTGATTAAGTAACAATGTATACAGAGTGACAATGACTTCCTTGATTTTAGAAGAGAAACCCTCAGCAGTTACGTGCAAAATGTGGAATGATTTCCCAAATATGGTCGACACTTGATGGTCAAGTGCTTTCAATGCAATATGATGCAGAGAGTTTTTGCCTACTGAAGGAGATGATGCTACATTTCATGACGTTTAGTTTGAGACCTTTTTCAATGCATCAGGAAATGCATGGGTTCGTGAAGGGCCGATCTTGTCTCCTGAACCTGATTGACTTCTTCGAATCAGTCTCCAGAGCCATGGACAAGGGTAAGGTGGTCCACACAGCCTATCTGGACCTTGCCAAGGCCTTTGACACCAGACCCCAATCTGGAATCATAGATAAATTTACTAAGTTGGGCATTAATCCCTATGTCACCCAATGGGTTGCTAACTGGCTTACTGACAGAACCCACACTGTAAAAATAGCCAACTCCAAATCCAGCTCCAGACAAGTGACAAGTGGAGTACCTCAGGGTTCAGTCCTGGGACCACTCTTGTTTGGCATCTACTTCTCTGAAGTACAGGCCAACATTAAGGGACTCTGGCTAACAAAGTGCGCAGATGACTGCAAACTGGGAGCCATTATTGAATCCCCAAATGATGTAGATACTCTACAAAAGGGCCTTACAGAAACAGATGCTTGGTGCCAGAGCCATGGGCTCAAGCTCAATGCCAAGAAATGTATAGTTATCCCCTTTGGGAAAAAACATGTATCCATGAATTACCATATAGGTGGCAGTACACTTAACACTGAAAGTGTGATAAGAGACTTAGGGACACAGGTGGACAGTGGTCTCACCTTCGATAACCACATTGCCACAACAGTCAGGAAATCCTTCTATGTGGCACATCTCATCACTAAGGGCTTTTCATCCAGAAAAAAGGAGGTCATTGTCCCACTGTACTCATCCATCATTAGACCCATTATAGAATACAATTCCCCATTTGGTATGTACCTCTCAAGACATCTGCAACAACTGGAAAGGCCGCAGAAATACATCACTAAAAGAATCACAGGCCTAAAGCAGATGCCCTACACTGACCGCCTTAAAAAACTCCAGCTACACTCTGTCGCATATCGTCTACTCAGAGGCGATCTCTGCTTAACATACAAGGCCATGTCAAACCCAGAGCTGTTGGACATGCTACACTTAAAGAAATCCCAATCCCTCAGAGACACACTCTCCAGGGATCTAAACCTTGTCATCACAATAAACAAAACATGCTGGAGGGATAGGTTTCTGACCCAGAGACTCCCCAGACTCTGGAATAGATTGCCCATACATTTCAAGCAGAGTGCCTCTTTGGCCCTCTTCAAAAGGAACCTTGATGATTGGATGGGAGAAAGGAAATTCAAGAAGAAATAAGTCCAAATGGTGAAGCAAAGGCAATAGTTCAATAAACTGGTTTGAATACCTTTAATTCAATCGAAACAAACAAAAACTGTGACACAAGTGCTTTCACTCGGACTCTTCCGAGCTTTTTCAAGTGAGACAATAAAAGCTTTCAAACAGAGTACTTAAATACTCAGTTTATTTAACCAGTTTATTGAACTATTGCCTTTGCTTCACCATTTGGACTTATTTCTTCTTAGAAATGAAATTCACCCCAGGGATCACGTCAGTCGCCCTGCTAGACTGGGGTCCAGGGAAGTAAATAGTGTGGGAAGAAATAGCCAGGGAATTGTTATGGAGGGCTTGTATAAGCCCTAGGGCTGATAGCCTAGTACCAACCTATGAACCTATGAGCTATTAATTTAGTTTATTCATTTTGGAGGGTACATGTATCAAAGGGCATTTCACAACCCCACTCAGCTTGTAGTAATTAGTAAACTTTGTTAATCAGATATCTATGTCATCAGCTTGGAGGATTGAAAAATAAATTCCAAACAAAAGGGGGCCTAACACAGATCCCCTGAAGGACCCCATGGGCAGCACCCACTCATGCAATGTGCATTCTGTACTTAAGCTGAATGGCTATCAGTCTTACCTTGGAGACATTTATGTTTGAGGCAAACAAATTATAAACAAAGGTTGTTGTTGTTGTTGTTGTATCTTTCAGCTTATCCTGGTTAGGGGTCACCACAATGGAACTCTGGTCCGCTAATGTTTGGTAGTGGTTTTTACGTGCAGAGTTACCAGCCCTGACGCACACCCTTCAACGAAGGCACACTCATTCACGCATGCCTCCACTCAGAAGACGCTCTAGCTGAGAATCAAATGGCACAACGTCTTGCTGTGAGGTGACAACGCTACCATAGCACCACTACCGCAGGTCTATGGTGCCAAATATCCTGGTCAGATCAAGGTTGGGCAGCATGGATGATGCAAAGACTGTCTAAGTAACCTTCTCAAAGAGGCTGACAAGATTCAGCAGGCAGGACCTGCCTTTTACAAAAGCTGAATTGCAGTGGATCTAGTGTAGTTAGGTTGTTGATGTAATTTATGTGGTCAATGATGACAGCTTTATAGACAAGACTCATAAGGCTGATGGGTCCATTGTTGCCTAGGTCTGTAGGAGTGCGGCAGGATTCAGGAACATAACCTGCAAGGCTTAGGTTAAACAATTTGAGGAGGGGGTAAAGGAGTACACTCTTAACACCATTTATTAGACAACCTAGTATGTTTTCTGGACACATGCAGGAAGTGTTCCTGGTCTTTGATAGTATTTGGGGATGGTATGAGAGGTGATGGTACTTCTAGAGTAGAAAATTGCTGTAAACTTACAAGCCAGTATTTTTGCAATATCTTTAAGATTTGAATGGCAGGTTCTGTTATGAGGAAGTTAAATGAAGAACTCAGAGTTATTTCTTATTTTTCTGATATAACTGAAGGACTTGTAATTATCCTTTTCTTCAGTTGCTAGTCTTAATTTGTGTGATGTTTTACTGGTCTTTATAGTTGCTTTCAGTTTCTTAGAGAGGATTTTAATACTATTTGGATGCTGTAAGGTTGTAGCTCTATTACATAGTTTAAGGATTTTTTTCCTTCTGTCCTACAGTTTGTTTATAATTGACCAGGATAGTTTATTTTTGAATTGAATACCATATTTGGTGTTGGAAGGGACTGTTACATTAATGAGTTTGCAGATGTCTCTACAATGAAAGCACTTAACTGAATACACTGACCATAATGTTAGTTGTTTTTATGGAGTTTAATTAAAATCTTGTGTATGACTGTGGATTACTAGTCATGGATTTATTTTTAGATTATATCATACAGTTATACAAAGTCTTTAAAGAATGTGTGTTTGTAGCTGAGGTAGTACAAGTTTTAAGGGTAAAGGTAACCAGACCTCTCAATCAATCGGGGACAAATTTCAACAGAATCAGGGACAAGTCAAGAAAAAATCAGGGACAATCAGGGACACTTAAAATATTAGTGCTATTAACTTGAAACATTGACAGAATCAGAGCGTATGAATTAATACACATTTTCTGAAGTGAAAGAAGTCTATAACTTTTCATTATTGTCATTATTCATTAAGGGTAATTCACCACCTTTCCTCCAAAAGTCACTAGTTTTAGGAGGGATTAAGAGGGACAGAGCTAAAATTTGAGTCAAAATCAGGGACGTCCCTGAAAATCAGGGACAGTTGAGAGGTATAAAGGTAACCAGATTTTGATCGGAATTTATGAATGAAGGGCTGGCCATGGGAAGAGAGCAGACAGGGGCCAAGTTTGTGAGTATTATGTTAAGAATGTTTTTGCATCTGGTCAGTTTGAGGGCAAGCTGATCAAGTGTGTTTTTGTTTACCCAGTCCAAGAATCGCTGGGCATACCCAACATTGGAAGTGTAGGTGCTCCAATCAATGGAAGGATAGCTGAAGTCACTAAGAGGTAAAGAGCCAATGCATTTAGGGATATTCTCTATGAATGCTGGGAATTTATCATGGTAATCTGTATTCATGTATGAGATCAATAGCAGGCTTTAAGCTGGAAATTAGATTTTTTGAAGGCGAGCTGGAGTTCAGTAAGCTCACTTGAGGGTCTCTGGTATCCATTTTGAAGGGATATTTTCCCTGATGTGTGCCTATACTCCATCACCATTACCAGTTAGTCTGAAGGAGTGGTTGGCACAAGGCTCAGGAATGGAAGAGGTGTTCTCTGAAGATTAGAACCCTGTCTCAGTAACAATGCGTACATGGACGCAGACCAATTATGGAAGTGCCTCAAGGTCAGGCAATTTATTGTTAAAACTCCTGATATTGAGTGGAGTCCCCTTAATAGCATACAGTTTGGGATTTGAGGTGTTCATTGGTTTTGATGTTCATTAGATGAATTCTGCCTAAAAGGGTCACATATGGGACAGCAAGTGTCATAGCAAGTATGTGGAAATTTTTGAATGAAAGATGTAGGTTTTCTTTTGTAAACTAAGTTTGATGTTGATAATCTCATCCCAGGGTGCTACATGTTAGAACCTCCTAGAATGAAATTTGCAATATGGCCATTTACTCAATTGAATTATCTTTTTCTGTATCTAGGCATCGTTCTAGGTGAAGGGAGGATTTCACTCATAAGCAGTTTCTTTTTCTTAGATGAAGCTAGCATGATAATCTCCAACATATCCTTCTACATGGTCTTCATGGTTTTTATGACATGACATTTACCGCCACATGGACTACAATCATGTTATGGTCATACTTGCTGGAGAAAAAGATGTTAATTGTCCTAGTTATGTCTGCTACCTTGAGTCCTGGGAGACATCTGACTGTTAACTTGTGCTTGTCAGGCTGGTTAGTAAACAATATATAACTAGGATGTTTCCAGTTGCTGAATTATGATACAAGACATGGGAGTGGTTTGTTGTTGGTGACAAGTTGATGATGGTGTTGATGTGTTGTAGGTATAATAAGGGGTTTATACTGATTCCTAGTCTTGAGAGTTCGAATAGGTTGAGTAGTGATTTTCTGACAGAATCAGCATTCAACAGTTTTATATTGTTTACATAATGGTGTTGCATTTGCATGGGTAAGGATGTTGTAGTGCAATATTCACTGCATGCAGTGGACTGTGGTAGTGATACCTCCAGCTTATTTAAGTGTCTGCACATCTCACAGGCAGCATCTACTCTAAGAAATAGTTCATTATCAGTGAGCAGAAAACAAATTGTATAAAAGTTTATTCACCATAGTGCCTCAGCATAAATGCCTTCAAAGAGTGAGTAGAAGACAGTTTTTATACTGCCTTAGGGTACAAAGTGCTACATGGATGGTAAAAGGGGGTGAGTTTTCTTATATTCCATGATGCCCAGTGCTGATGTATGAAAATGACTCAGGAGTAAAATGAACTATGGAGGAGGTTTATACAATGAGACTGTTTGGAAGAAAAATGGAGGCACTTTTGCAAAAACTGTTTAGGGGATAGATGTAATGGATATTCCTGGATAACACTGTTTAAGAGCTGGTAAACCAGACTGTCTTATTCCAAGTTGTGACATTTTCCGCAACCAGTAGTGGCTATACATGGTTCAGCACAGCTTGTTTTTGCTCAGAGCCCTGACTATGGGAAAAAATGAGTTTTGAGTGTTACACACTAATCATCTCTGCCTATGATAGCAGTAGGGAAAGTAAGAACAAAAGAGAATCAGTGAAAAACAGCTATAAATGCAAGCCAGTAGTGTTAGGCTAACTAAATACATCAACAATTAATGAACTGTTACCAGAATAACTGCTTCTAAATCCATTATGGCACCATACTAAGCCAGAAAAGGCTACTAGCAAACTATTATGAATAGAGAAAATTAAGTGAACATCAAACAAAAACAAGAACAAAAAATGATAAATAGATGAACCGAAACATGGCCAGGATATTAAAGTTTATTCAAAACAAGGTAATGTAAAGACAACTAACTTGATGTAACTATACCACCCCGATGTTAAAAAAAATAGAAAATAATAATAATAATACACATTGTGCCAATTTACCTAAATAGGCATCTGGCCTTTAATACTGGTTTTAATGGGGCATTACCATTCAAACCTTTACTACCATTGGCATGCAACCTTGTGATCCATTTCACCTTGTTCAACTCTGTAGTATTTCTAGTGTCCCCTAGGCATTGACTCACATGCACATATTCTATCGCCAAAAACTTAAAAATATGGTCTTCTGATGTATTAATAGCATGTTTAGCTAAAGCATTGGTTAGACACTGACTCCTAATATTATAAAGGTGTCTAACCAATGCTTTAGCTAAACATGCAATTAATACATCAGAAGACCATATTTAGCTAAAACATTGGTTAGACACTGACTCCTAATCTTATAAAGGTGTTCCCGGATCCTATCCCTAAGGCACCTATTCCTTCTGCCCATGTGGAATGATTTACATATATGTTTTTAATGCAGAGGCTAACTGTAATAGAATTAAGGGGTGGGAGGTTGGCCTAATGGTTAAGGTGTTTACCTTTCAGACACAAGGGACAGGGTTTGATTCTCACATGGGGTAACTGGCTAGGCTTAAAATGGCCCAGAAGGGTAGTTAGCCTAGTACTAATCTATGATCTATCTAGCCCATTGTGCTAACCAATGGTTTATGCTGTGGACCAACAGTTTCACTGAGGATGATTTTGCAATCACTGATTTTACCCCTGTTTCCTTTCCTTTCCAGGATGAAATCTTCCTGTGTAGCATGTTGGCCATTCCTGTATGTAATCTTGTGACAATCTCTCTTTTTGAACCATATGGTGGTCGGCATTAAGCCTTTTGCAAGAAAGAAGTCTAAAATGACCTCTTCTTCTTTCTTCCTTTCTTGTTAACACATTTATTAAATTATCCTTTTGGACATAGTCACACATACATTCATAGAAAAGAAAACAAAGCATATTTACAATGTTTTCAGGCATTATACAGCACATACATGTTTTCTTTCTTTATATAAATTGTCATTCAATCCAACATTTCATAAATTGCTTAATTATTTAAACTTTAGTCCTCCTCCTGAACATTTTTCTGCATGCAGTGTTTTGACAAATTCCATTTATATCTATGCCATTTAGTCACTTCATTTTCTAAAGATCCAGCTTCCCGTCCTTTTATCTATTTAACAAAAGCAATACCTAATTTATAGTTGGTTTAGATTTTTATTTCCATTTGCTAGCAATTGATTTTTTGGCAGCCAATACCATTAAACTTAATAAGGTCTTACTTTGTGTAGCCAATTTACATCCTGTGTCCCAGCTCAAAAGAATAATTTCTTTAGTTCCAGCAATTTCTGACAGAGTACTGCGTGGAGAAGTTTTAAAACTGCCAACTCATTACACTCCCAAAAATATGTTCCCGGTTATCTCTCTAAGTTCAGGCCAATATTCTTCATCCACCTAGAGACAACAGCAATTAACCCACTGCCACTAGAACCACCACTGTTGTCATCAAGATGGCCACTGCAGTAGGCCAGAAAAGGTTGTTACCAAACAATTATTAACAGAGAAAATGAAGGGTAAATCAGATTAAAAAAGGTAAAATCATATCAGCAGAATAGAAAAATGACTAGTGTTCAATTTTTTGTCTTGTCTTCTTGATGTTATATTCCATTCAATAACTTTATGCATACCTGTATTTATTTATTCATATGTCTGTTAATTTATGTTTATTTACTTCTCTGTTTGTTTGTTGGTTTGTCTTTTTATCACAGCATGAGGTTCTCCAATGATGGTTATTATTATTGTTAAGTACTATATGACCTTCTCCTACAATCCTTTCTATCCATGATCCAAGGATAAGCAGAAAACACAAGGCTACTAATATATACATTGGTATTATAAATAACACAAAATTATTTAGAAACCATTAAGGCAATTGCAAAAACTACAAGCAGACAATAATTGTATTACAAAACCTTTCTAAAGGCACAGCGTTTTCAAATACAGCAGACAATACTTAAGGTAAATGACTTTAGCAATGCCTACAGTTAAGGTGAATGTGCTCTAAACTGCTAATATATGGATCTGTTGGTTATGGTTTTAAAATCAGTTAGTTTTTCAGGAATCCAGCATTTCTAGATAATTTTTTCTGGATGACAAAGCACTGGATACAATGGGTATGATGACAGTCTAAATAGTATAGATAAGTTTGCAGCAATTCATGTTAATGGAATAAATGACAAATATAGATGGTTTAGAAATGAGATATGACCTTATTTGTAAAGTAAGTGCAGTTATTTTTTTTCATCTCTACTAACAAGTTATTCCAGTTGGCAGGAATAACTTTGTGAATAAAATTATCCTACTGAGGATAAATTGGAATCTTTCAAGAATTCTTTCAGTGCTGGATTTGTTACTGTAAGTGATAGCCTTAATTGTTTAAGTATGGGCTAGTCATCGGCAATAATTATTTCGAAAAACATTTGAATGTAAGAAAATAAAGTATTGCGTGTATGTTGTAATAGGAAGACAGGCTTTGAAGACTATAGTACAATGGCGTTTATGCCTGGGGATTAGTAAATAAACCATTAATTGTGGATTAAGGTTATGCTGCCTTTTGGGAAACTGCTATCATTTTCTGTTAAAGAAAAAAATAAAATTAAAATAACAGGTTTAGTACAGTTTTGGTAGTGGTGGGGTATCAAAATGGGGGTGCTAACCCCCAGCTCCAGGATTCACTTACTATGGCTCTGACTCAGGATTAAAAACTGTTCACATTTTTAAGTGTTTTCTGTACCATCTGGATTTGAACACCTTCTTTAACCCTTAACATCTGTGATTGGAATATCATTCTGATAATAATATTCTTCCATGTATATGTCTAAGCAGTGCCATCTTACACCTTAATACCTTAGTAGAATGGTAAAAATAAAAATAACAGAATATTCTAGAAGCTGAAAAAATGTATACATGGTTAATCATTAAGTACCTAATTTGCCGTTTACACTTTTATAGTTAGGAATATATTCAAAGATACTAAAACCAAGGGAAAAGTACCTTGTATGTTTTCATTTCTTCACTATTAAAAATATATATATATATTACTACAATTTTGAACAACAGCAAAATAAGCATAACAAAAACAATATACTTATTCAAGGAACAATCCAAAACTTTTGTCAAATGTTTTAAATAAGCAAATAATACAAAATGCAACTCAGGAAACTCCTAAGTACAGTATGGAAATATGTGTTACTCAGTATATGAACTGAGTTTATGTTCATCCTCACAATAACAATACAGAACTGTAACCATAAAAAAAGTCTGGCAAGATTCACTAGTGAAAATGTTAATAATCTAATGCTTGCTATGTTTATACTCATCAAACGTCTAACCGTAGTTTGGAAAACATCTCCATCATGTTCGCAAATGGGAAAAGAGAATTTCCATGAGCTCAAAGATATCTTCATAAATTTCTTTCAAATGTTAACTGATATTGCTCACTTGTTGATAGTCAAAGTGAAGTAAACTTTATTGCCGATCAGATATACACAGCAGTGCAAGCTGAATGAAATTACGCTGCTTTGTCCCATGCAAGACATAACAATGAGCACATAGTTTGAGTGACAGTAAAACTAATGCACATACAGTAATACTTAAAATAATAACAACACAATAAATTACCACAACTGGACAGGAAGACATTAGACAATATTATACTAGTAGGTATTGCAAAACTATGGCTTCACATTGTGATTGCTTAGATATTGTACTTCATCAGTTGTAGTATGATATGTTCTGATGTTAATATTGCACATGTATGGTGTGATGACTCACTCCTGACTATTGCACCTTCAGGAAGTAATAGCATAAGAAATCAGGCTAACTGTACCAGTTACTGAAGCAATTTGTCACAGTGATTACTACAGATGATTCTTCACAGCAAGTGGTATATTGATCTGATTATTCACTGTCATACCTAGCATTCAAGTTCAGCAGCCTTATAGATAGAGGGAAGAAGCTCCTGTTCAGTCTAGATGTTTTCCACTGTAAGCTGCAATACTGCCTACTTGAGGAAAGATGTACATGCCATGGGCAGGGTGAATGGGAGTGTTGATTGTCATCCTAGCCCCTTCCACACTCCAGGTCTCATGCAGATCATCCATGGATGGGAGCGAGGAACCAATGACTTTTTCCACTGTCCTCACTACCCTCAAGAGAGCCTTGCGGTCAGATGCTTTGCAGTTACTATACCAAACTATGATGTAATTTCACAGGATGCTCTAGATGGCCTTCTGTAGAAGGCTTTGAGGATGAACTGGGACAGATTTGTCTTCCTCAGTTTGCGTAGGAAGTGCAGATGTTGTGCCTTCTTCACTGTGTGGCTAATATGAGTCGACCAGAATAGGTCATCTGAGATGTGTACCCCAAAGAACTTGGTGTTTTTTACTCTTTCCACTGTCACCCCTTAATTTCCAAAGGTTGATTTATCTCCTGAGTCCTCCTGAAGTCCACTATTAATTCTTTGGTATTGCTTACATTTAAGAACAGATTGTTGCTGCCGCAGAAGCCTATCAGATTCCCCACTTCATCCCTGTAGGCTGTTTCCTCACCATTTCTGACAAGACCTATGACAGTAGTATCATCTGCGAACTTGATGATTTTGTTGGATTCATATTTAGCCATGCAGTCATGCGTCAACAAGGCAAACAGGAGAGGACTCAGGATGCAGCCCTGAGGGACACCCATTCTCAGTGTAATACTGATGGAACTGTTATTTCCCACATGTACTTTTTGGGGTCTGTTGATGAGAAAGTCCAGTATCCAGTTACATATGGGGGTGTTGATGCCCAGCTGGATCAACTTCCATATCAGATTCTGGGGGATGACAGTGTTAAAGGCAGAACTAAAATTGATGAACAGCATTCTGACATAGCAATTCTTGCTCTCTAGATGTGCCAAGGATTCATGAAGTGTTATAGCTATTGCATCAGCCATGCAGCGGTTAGATCTGCAAGCAAACTGTAATGTATCCAGTGTTTCAGGTAGGCTTGAAGAGATTTGGTTCTTGATCAGCCACTCAAAACACTTCATTACTGTTGATGTAAGAGGAAATGGCCAGTAATTATTTAGGCTTGTTGGTCGGGATTTCTTGGGTAAGGGAATGATTGTCATATTTTTGAAGCAACTGCATACAATGACTAGATGCAAGGATGTGTTGAATATATCTGTTAGTACAGTGGACAGTTGGGTAGCACAGTGTCTTAGAACCCTTCCCAAAATATTATCAGGACCAGCTGCCTTTTTCGAATTTACTTGCCTCAGGGTCCTCAGAACATTAGATGTTCTTAGACATAGTACGTCCTCACTCTGTTCGATAGGGAGCTTATTTGGCACAGTGTTGTTGTCCATATCAGATATGTACAATACTTGATTATGATACAATATTTGACTATGCAAACTCCGACGTGCTGCAATAACAAAAATCATTATATTTGTATCTGTACTTATACTTGATATGAGAATATTAAAAATGCAGGTAAACCATTGACAGCCTCAAGGTAGAAAACCTTGGTTCTTAAAGTTCCAGCACAATAAAGACCAGATAGCTTCAATCTTACAACATTGCCAAATATGTTGAGAGTACCTGTTATTTGGCGGAAACAAAAGGTACAAGGAATGGGATTCTAAAGGATACTAATTCATGATGTAATATATGCATTATGTAATATCATGAATTGTTAAGGAATACATTTTCAGAAAGGGAGCAACTTGAAAACCTCTTTCCATATTAAGTCTAGATTAGTCTCTATACTGTCTCCACCAAGAGAGTATTCCAATATTTATTTTAGTTAATATACTTTATTTGCATTTGTTGAGTGGGATAGTTTGACTGAGTTAAAGCCTATTATAGTGAGGACTCAGAGAAAAACTCCATATTATTATTGTTGTAAATAATTGAAATGGAGTGTGACCACTTGCTTAGAAAAAAAGGCTGGAACAATACATAACAGACATAAGAGATAACTCTGGATTATAAAGGCAGAATATAATGTCATCAGCAAATTATATAATTTTAATGCATTGATTTGAGAACGTTAGTGCAGTTTTAAATGGTGAGATATAATTTGATGGAATAAGAGAGAGGGAAAGAATAAATAGCTAAGGAGATAGGGGACACCTTTGAATGGTACAATTAACTTTAATGGGAGATTCAGCATGACAGTTTATCGACACATAAGCAGGTTTTAAACTTTACAAAGACTTCAGGATATGGCAAAATAAAGATGGGAAGTTAAGTTTACTTATGAAGAGTGTATATGTTTTCTGTCAAATGCCATCCTTGCAT
The DNA here is from genome assembly GCF_019279795.1 of Protopterus annectens. NCBI lineage: Eukaryota > Metazoa > Chordata > Ceratodontiformes > Protopteridae > Protopterus > Protopterus annectens. The sequence goes on from NC_056726.1 coordinate 1,263,929,069, forward strand.
TAAATAAGACTACAGCATCGGTGCTGCAATTAAAGTGAATGTGATATAGGATTGGTTCCATCATTAAATATCTCTCTTACATTTGTCTTCCTTCTAGGAAGTGAGACTGAAATTTTAGAATAGGAAACTTTGAAGTTGTTTTTACTTTCTTAGCCATAATCATAGCCATGTTTTTTTTTTTTATGTCTGTGCTTGCTAAGGAAGTAGGACAGCACCTTCATATTAGTGAAAAAAATCTATGTTGGATTAGATATAAAATAGTTTGGGACTGATTAAGGCAATAATCCTTAATGCCATTGTTGCACATATGATTATGTAAGGGCTTAGATATAAAATGGGTTTGAACTGATTACAGTAATAATTTTAATGCCATTATCAGATATATGATTCTATAAGGTTTATGAGATGTTTAAATGTCTTGTAGAATAAATATTACAGACACTGGGGTCTAGAGCCTTTCCTAACTTTAATCTACCGATTAACTTTTCTACATCCAACTTCAGAGGGTTTCACAAGACTACCTAGGAGTTTTCTTTGAATAAATATTTGTCTAAAATGAAAAAAAATATTGATGTGCATTTCCTGCAGATATCCATAAGCTTGTTGTTGACTCCATATTAAAATAAGTTGAAAAAAAACTGTTTAGGAATAGCAAGAGAGCTAGTATATCTTGTTCTACGATATCACTGCTCATTAGCTCAACTCACCATACTGCAAGATTTTTACAAGACTAACCATGCTGTTCCCCTCCTGTATTGACTTATTCATCCTCCTCCTCTCAATCCTAACTTCTCACCAGTAGTAGTAATAACAAATATGCACACCTGAACCATTAATTCATCCTCACCTACCATCCATCTTCCCACTAGCTACTCAAAAATCTCTTCAAGCTTTATTTCCCATAACTCCATTCCACTGTTGTAACCCCGAAATACTAAAAAAATGTCAGTCCCAATGTCAAGGCAATATTCCACCCATCTCTGCTAAAAATGTCATAATAAACAAACCATCTTTCTCTACCATCCATCAGTGCAGTGACATTCACCCCAACCCAGGACCCATCTAAACCCCAAACCAAATAATACATCCTAAAAGTTTAAAAATAATCACTCTAAATCTTAGAAGCATATGCAACAAAATCACAGATTTTCATTCCTGGATGACTCAACGTAACACAGACATCCTAGTCAGAACAGAGACATGGCTAAAGCCTGAAATAAAAAATGCTGAACTGCTACCCTTGGTTATAAAAGCAGGTGGAATAGCTACAATCTTCCCAAGTATGCTCACAGTAACTCCCTATACAAATACAATCCCGCATTTTGGAAAGAAAGAAATCCTAATCTCATTCGTAAAACTTAATAGAGCCAAGAGGATAATCATTGCTGTGCAATATATCCCCCGTGACAGAACATTCCAATACTTGAAAATATACTATCCTGAATGGCAGATACAATCACAAATTAAATGATCTTCCCAGGTGATGGAAACATTGATTGTCAGCCTTCATCCACAAATTCAGCAATCAACAGCATGAACCTCTTTGGATTCACTCAACGTATTGATACACCAACATGATATGGCAAAATAACTCCCAACAATCTATCCGGGACTGGATTCTGGTTACTAACCCATCTAATGTTACTTCCTTAGGTACCCTCCCTGATACACTGTGACCACCTACCAGCTTATACTCACAGGAGTATTACACAACTAACAAAGGAATATAAGCTCAAAACTACTCATAACCTCTCCAGTTTCTCCAAACAGTCCTTCATTGACACTATGAAAGCAGCTAATTGGTCCATCCTTGAAGCAGCTAATTGGTCCATCCTTAAAAGACTGCCCTTAAATGATACAGTTGACTACTTCAGCTCAGCATTTCTAAATATTCTTAACACCTTAGCCCCAGCATATATTAAAAGAATTAAAAGCAGCCGTACCCCGTGGCTCACCAAATAATGAAACATCCTTATGATAGACAAAGGGCCGAATTCAATAAAGCCTACACTAAGTGTACACTGTGCATACACAATATGTAATTCAATAAAATTCTTATCACATTTTTTGTGCTTTCTAGTCACTCAGAAAAATTACATTAAGTGTACATGTAGTCTACACTTTCTGGTAACCTGATGAATCCCTGTCAGTATTTAAAGCTGCAAGAATATCAGCAGGAAAACTAAAATTAGGAAGAAGAAGGTGTGTGTTATGTCTGTGTTATTTTTTCACTCAGAACAGTGTACACTTAGTGTAGGCTTTATTGAATCTGACCCAAAGACAAAGCATGGATTAACTGGCAAAAGAATAAAAATGACAAAAAATGGCAACTATTCAGACAGCTTTAAAACCAATTCAAGAAACAAATTAATAGAGATAAAAAGTCTTATTCTACTTAACTTCAAGATAGCCATAAAAAACCCTAAAAATTCTGGTCTGCCATATCCTCTCTCATCAAGCCAGGTACAAAAAAGAATCCCAGCCCATACCCAGACATTCCCCCTTTTCAAACAGTTACCTATTTCAATGCATACTTCATAGAATGCATAGCCAACTTAACCTCAAATTCATCTAACACCTCCCTTCCACACATCTACCTTCCCCTACCTTACACCCTAGCACATTTCCTTTTCAAAATTCACCTAACTGCAACCTCTCCAATAAACACACGTACAACTCCACCTATTTTACCTTTGAAACAGTTTCTATAATTCTCATAAAAAAGCGCTTACATAAACTAAGCCATCGTTCCTCCTCTGCCAATAAATTTCCCCTGGAATACCTAAATCTAGCTGCAGATACAACAACATACACAATCAGCATTCTAACTAATAGATCAATAACAGAATCCTGTGAAGCTAACTTATGGAAAATGGAGCATATTATCCCCTTACATAAAGGAGGTAATTCCAATGACATTACAAACTTCCATCCCATAAAAGTCCTGTTTCCCTTCTCTAAAATCCTTGAAGGATGTACACATCAACAATTTTTCCACCATATTTCACAAAATAAGCGAATCACCAATACGCAGTATGGATTTTGGCCAGACCACAGCACATCCACTGCATGGCTATCATTTACAGATACCGTCAATAAAACTCACAAATCTAATAAACTTGTATATGCAGTATTTCTAAATCTATCAAAATATTTTGACATAGTCTCTCACACTAAACTACACAATCAGTTTTCCACCCTGGGTTTATCATCTCCATCTATTCAATGTTTCTCTGTCTAGCTTACCAAAGGCAACAAGTTATAAAATGGCAAGGATCCATCTCTGCACACCTTCCCACTTCCACAGAAGTCCCACAAGGATCCATCCTTGGCCCTCTACTATTCAATATTTTTAACAATAAACTAAATTCATCTTCTTGTGAAGGCATCTTGATTTAATATGCAGATGGCTCTACCATCATCTGCTCTTCAAACACCTTAACTCACCTCCAAGAAATCACTCAACAAGCTGTCATCTCCATTGAAGCCTGGCTAACAAGAGCATGGCTCTTACTGAACCCCCTGAAAAAACAAACGCCTCCTCTTTACCACCAAAATACATTTCCCTAACAAAACATCTTTCAAAATCTTGTCAGCAAATGGCACTGAAATTGAATTAGACCTTCATACCAAACTATTAGGAGTCATAACAGATGATAATCTTAAATCTGACCTCCACATCCAAAGCAATATCAAGAAAACCCATCAAAAACTAGGCATGCTACGCAAAAACAAACATTCTTGGAGCACACCCACAAAAAGTATTCTAGCCAAAACTTATCTTCTGCCCTCCCAACTCTATGGACCATCAATTCTAACCAATTTACAATCCTCCATTAAAAAAAAAGACTTGAAAGCTGCTACAACAAAAATTGCCAAGTTTGCTACTAATTCATTCTCCTTTACCCACCACTGTAAAGCTCTGCATACCCTTAGCTGGATGGAACTCCCCATCCACCTCTCCTACATTCATCTAATAACAATACATAAAATCATACACAAACTATTAGCCTTCTCAGCTCTTACCCCTTTAATCAACATATATTTCCATAAAAGAACTTATATCAGAAAACAAACAACTTCTCACCATAAATAAACCAAATAAATCCCCTGGACAAAGCCTATAGTCATACTCAGTAGCAAAACAAAAAATGGAACTTCTTACCTTCTTTTAAATGCTCCCTAAAAGAATAGTTTACAAAATTTTGGACCTGCCCTGTGCCAGTCCTGGCTGAACTTGCTCACTAGACTTCACTCACCCCCTTCAGCCTAAATGTTACTTTACAACCCCCTTCAACCTCCTGCTGCACTCCTTTCTTTTGTTTTCCCCAATTCCTTATCTTATCCATTTCATCTCTGCAGTCCTTTCTTCTATCACTACAGATGCGATATTTGCTTTGAGAGTGTTGATGGAGAAGTACAGAGAATGTCAGAAGGAGTTGCATTGTGTCTTTGTGGATTTAGAGAAAGCATATGACAGGGTGCCTAGAGAGGAGTTGTGGTATTATATGAGGAAGTCGGGAGTGTCAGAGAAGTATGTAAGAGTGGTACAGGATATGTACGAGGGTAGTGTGACAGCGGTGAGGTCTGTGGTGGGAGTGACAGATGTGTTTACAGTGGAGGTGGGATTACATCAAGGTTCAGCTCTGAGCCCTTTCTTATTTGTAATGGTGATGGACAAGTTGACAGACGAGTTCAGACAGGAGTCCCCATGGACCATGACGTTTGCAGATGACATTGTGATCTGTAGTGAGAGTAGGGAACAGGTGGAGGAGACCCTGGAGAGGTGGAGATATGCTCTAGAGAGAAGAGGAATGGAGGTCAGCAGGACTAAGACAGAATATATATGTGTGAATGAGAGGGAGGATAGAGGAATGGTGAGGATGCAGGGAGTAGAGGTGGCGAAGGTGGATGAGTTTAAATACTTGGGATCAACAGTTCAGAGTAACGGCGAGTGTGGACGAGAGATGAAGAAAAGAGTACAGGCAGGATGGAGTGGGTGGAGAAGAGTGTCAGGAGTGATTTGTGACAGATGAGTACCAGTAAGAGTGAAAGGGAAGGTCTACAAGAGGGTAGTGAGACCAGCTATGTTATATGGGTTGGAGACAGTGGCACAGGAGTCAGAGCTTGACGTGGCAGAGTTGAAGATGTTAAGATTTGCATTGGGTGTGACGCGGATGGACAGGATTAGGAATAAGTATATTAGAGGGTCAGCCCAGGTTGGAAGGTTTGGAGACAAAGCCAGGGAGGCAAGATTACATTGGTTTAGACATGTGCTGAGGAGGGATGCTGCGTATATTGGGAAAAAGATGCCAAGGATGAAGCTACCAGGTAACAGGAAAAGAGGAAGGCCTAAGATAAGGTTTATGGATGTGGTTAGAGAGTTCATGCAGGTGGTTTGTGTGACAGAGCAAGATGCAGAGGACAGGAAGAAATGGAAACAGTTGATCTGCTGTGGCGACCCCTGATAGGAGCAGCCAAAAGAAGAAGAAGAGCTCCTTTCTTCTACCTGTTTCTCTTTCTTCCCTACTCACTGCTATCTGAAATCACCCTATGCTGCATGCTTCTTATAATCTCCTTCTCTCCATCATTCTTCCTTCTATAATCATAATATGAACACCATCTCTCATACTAAAACATCACTTAGTTTCTCCTCATTATATTATTGCTCATTTAATCTCTAATAGCTCTTTTAATATCTTATTAGAATTGTCTTAGGTCTCATTTATCAAATATTAATCTATGTAACACATAATATAACTAATGAGCTTTCCCAACTCATGTTATTGTTTTTATTGTACTCTACTATGAAACATATGTTCTATGTTTTTTCTTACTACAACTTTTTTCACTCATGTTTTGCAGTATAACATATATTTTGTAATTTAAAGTCTCATGTTTTGCAGTGTAACATGCTATTTTGTGATTTAAAATATTTCTACTTGTTGTTTTGAATTGCACAATGATACTTGGTGATTTAAAATATTTCTACTTGATTTTTGAAAGGTTGTAATTGTGGAGCTTTTCTCCTAAGGCCTCTGCTAAAAATGGATACTTGCTGGTCCAGTCAGACTTTCCTAGTAAACAAATATAAATAAATAAATACATACATAAATACATAATATTAGTTATGTCAGTATTATTAAGTTGAACTTTAATCTTCAAAACATTTTAAAGAAGATGTTTTTTTTTCAACATTGAAAGAGGTATGCAATTCTCTATGTCTAACATTGGTTGTTTGGTAGTGGCTTGAGTGTTTGGTAGTTGATACTGGAATGACTCTTTAATGTATGAAACTAAGCTGGTTAGGGTTTGTCTGAATTTCATTTTTAATCCTGCCCATCTAACATTAAATGGCAAATGGCTGTCTATTGGTTATGAAGAGAAGTCAGTTATCAACCACTTTCATTGTTGTTTCTTTGGTAAGTATTTAGGGTTTAGTTTCCAGTTTATTTAACTTGCAATGTTGCAAAGTCTTACAAAAACAAATACAAGGGAACCTTTTCAAATGGTGAGGAAAACAGGTGGATGCCATTTGCATTTCGGTAACTGACAGGGCTAGTGAGTTGTAAATGAAAATAGTAGAGCAGTCCAGCCTCTGATCTATAGAAGGGAAAACAATACACAGCCTCATCAGTTCAATAATTTGCTTCTACATAGGTCATATGAATCATGATATCTTGATGTCTTACCTCCAGAGTTACAGACAAAGCAAAACAAAAGAAAAATCAAGAAAGGATCCCCAAATTAGGAACATAGTTTAAATGGTGGAACGATTAACTTAGAAATTCTCAAAATTCTCAAAATGCTTTCCAGGTAACCCTCAATGAAGTTTTAAACTTTTTCTAAAGCCATCCTTCTATATTGCTATAAATATTCAGCGGAAAATGTTGCAAGATCGTCATTAAACAGTTATAATAATGTTAAAGGGAAAGTAAGCTTTACCTTTATGGTGATAAGTGATCTAATTTGTTACAGGTCAATATTTTATCACTAAAATCCACAACAGTACATCATTAACTTATTATTAAAGGTAAAAAGAGAAAAATATGTATTAAAAAGAAGGTAGTGTAAAGGGTATTGTCATGACCTGAGTGTTCTAGTCACTATAAATCATGGTTCATCCAGTCTAAAATGATTCATTTACCGTTTCCTAATACATATTGATGTTAAACTGTTCAGAAATTGAACTGGTAACAAAAATGTCTACTAAGGTAACTTTGCAGCACAGAGCATCAAGTGAATATTATTGAATATACTAACCTATAATTAAGTGCTAAGCAATTGCAACAATTAATCAACAAGCAATAAGTAGTAAAAAATATCATGGCAAGGCACAAGTGACTATGAAGCCACTGTTAGTCCTAAGTCTGCTGTATTTTGGGACTAAAGTCACAAAATACTAACCAATGCAATTAACCATTTTTCTTTGAATTATGCTTAATTGAGTAAAGCAGACAATGGTAGACTGTCAAAGTTGACTTACTTTGCTACCAAGTGTTAAATTCATTTCTGATTAGCCAAACTGTGACAAGCTTGTTAATGTCTGGGGTAGTTATTATAGCAATAACCCACGCCTGGGTGTGGGTAATGCAGGATTTAACCACGGTTGGCGTGGTTTGGTCCCGAGGGCGAAGCCCGAGGGACCAAACAAAGACAACCATGGTTAAATCCCACATTACCCACACCCAAAAGTGGGTTATTGCTATTATACTATCACATTATTTAAGAAAAGAAACAATTGCTTTTCTTAAATAATGGCATTGTATAATGCCTCTTTGCTGCCCTTCCGCAGCTGTCTGGCATCCGCGGCAGTTCTGATGTACTGCGCATGCCTACGCAGTACATCAGAGCTGTGGCCAAAAGCAATGGAGAAAGCAAGATCTCCGTTGCTTTTTACTGTTTCGCTATGTTAAATGGGTTTAACATAGCGAGACAGCTTTAAAATAAGCAACGGAGATGTCTGTTGCTTATTTTAAAGCTGTCTCGCTATGTTAAACCCATTTAACATAGCGAAACAGTAAAAAGCAACGGAGATCTTGCTTTCTCCGTTGCTTTTTTTTTTAAACCTGTCTCGCTATGTTAAATGGGTTTAACATAGCGAGACAGCTTTAAAATAAGCAACGGTGATCTCCGTTGCTTATTTTAAAGCTGTCTCGCTATGTTAAACCCATTTAACATAGCGAGACAGGTTTAAAAAAAAGCAACGGAGAAAGCAAGATCTCCGTTGCTTTTTACACACTGTGTCGCTATGTTAAAGGAGTTTAACATAGCGAGACAGCTTTAAAAAAAGCAACGGAGATCTCCGTTGCTTTTTTAAACCTGTGTCGCTATGTTAAACTCTTTTAAGATAGCGAGACAGTGTTTAAAAAAAAGACTTATACTAATGGAAAAAGTCCAGGCGACCGGACCTTTTTCCATTAGTATAAGTCGATTTACAACGTGCACGCTGGCCAATCAGTGTGCACGTTTTGGAATATTAATAGGGGGTCATGGTATAATGGCTAAGTAAAAACACAGAAGGAGGCCAAAAATCTTGAGATGATACTTAACTCATTACATCTGAGAGACACCTCCAGGTGCATCTGTAGTTAATACCTACTGATGCCTCTAGACATCAAATAGTGCTTGTTCATATTTGAATCAGCAATTTCAAAACCATGCTATGTACAAGGTTTTACAATATTTCATCTTAAAGCTTCTGACAGGTAAATAGATATTAACTGCTGTTTAATGATGTTAATTTATATAGATATAATTTTCACATTTTTCTAAATATCTCAACATCCAAGTAACAGAGCCTCAGCCTCATATGAAAGCTCTCAAATAGATGAATAAAATGCTGCTGACAGTATGTATGTAATTTAAGTGTTTGATGAGATATTGCAAGTTGTTTACAAAATATTACAAATGTAATAGTTACTTTGTTTACTGTGACTTATAAAATTCAGTTTAAGAACTAGAACCTAAAGAATACTACCACTATAAAAATACATTGTGCTGAAGAGTTTGACATTTACACTTCTTTCATAACCCATATAATCCCAGAGATATGAACATTTGTTTGAAATGTGAGGACATCATATGATTCTGTCAAAAGGCTTAGGCTCCACCCATTGGAAGTTAAAGTGCAAACTTCCTGAGCGTAATTGGAGTGAATGAGTTAAGCAAAAATGTAAGTGTAGCTAATAAAACGACAAGACCTTGGTTAACTTCTGTTGAAAAAAAATGGAATGCTCTAATGAACAGTAATACTGAAACAAGAAGTACTCATATACTGTAATAATTCCTTTTCCTGGATTTGTAACTAGGTAGGTAGACTTACTAAAAACTGCATTAAATATTTCAAACATATAATCTAATATCATTTATAATATCTTTGAAGCACAGGGTGGAAAATAAGAAGTGGGGTAACTTAAGATCTGCTTTCCTTGACATTAACATAGCAATCATGATTTAGACTTTGATAAAGATGAAGGAAAATGGAGACCCTGATGAATAATACCAGTAAAGGTCAAAATAAAGAACAATTAGAGGCAATGTTTGCCTGAGATTCATTATAAGTTATCCACTTACTATACACTGGCCATGAAACAAGTTCAACTGTCTAGGAAAGACAGGTACTATAACTATAAATCAGTGGGCAAATGTAACAGGTTCCCTAAATACTCAACAACTGGATAATTAGTGCTGTTTTTAATGCATCAAATACTGGCTTATGTTGTTCCTTTACAAAAACAAGTAAAAGGATAATGAAACCAACAATATTTTCATTAATAAGTTGATTGTGTTAGTAGACATTCCCATATTGAAACAGGTCTTTTCAAAAGAATCAGTTTGCATAACACTAAAACATGTAGTTTTACAAGATGAGGCTGACAATAGCCAAAAATCTGTTTGCAGATCAGTATCAATGAAAGCCTTGTATTATGTCCCTTACAAAAAATGACGGGGTAATAGATCATGATTCTTGACTGAATCAAAATGTATATGTTGGGAGCCATTTCGCAACATTTCTGCCTGACCTATTTTGGACGGTCCCCTGAGAAAATTAAGCCTCTGCCATTCCAGTCAAATGATGTTGTCTTTTTATCTTTTTGTGTTACAAGTTTCATATTGACAGCAGTTAATGGTTTGAGGCAAGGCTGTAAGCACTTTCTCTGTAGTATAAACAGTACATTTTTTGCAGGGCCAGCTAGTGCCACAAAAATGTCCTGTGCTGCTGCATCGAGCTTATCTGGAGCAATATCATACCTTGTGGCCATTATTAGGATGTTGCCATGTCTGGAACAACTTTCCCAAACTAACGCAGCATTTTGTGCATTCTTAGAGATTTCATAAGGCTCTTAGCTTAAAATTCAATTTATTCTCACAGCCTTCCAAAGAAGAAATCCACCTTTCCTTCCAAGTAAATATATTAATTAACAAGTTAATACAAGTTTTTTATGGAAATCACTTCCAAATGTAAAGATTGTAAAGAAGAAGTTATTGAAGTAATTTCAGTTTTAACAACCTCTACAACTATTGTGTAATTTAGTCAATAAAAATGCAAGGTAGCTATAGTTACAACTAATGCAGTGGACTCATTAGAAGTCCTCATGACACAGTTTTTACCAAGAATATGAGTTCAATATCCTTATAAAACATTTCTGTAAGACTGAATCTACTAAACGAGAACTTCTTATTTATTTTACATTCTGTGAGTTAAATAGAAGAATGTGGTTGGTCAGTGAGCTTGGAGTTCTGAGATCCCAGTGTTGTTTTAATCCTTTTTGTCTTAGCCATTAATTGCAAATTTGATAAACAGTTGACCCAATGTACTTGCATAACACTTCTTTTCTACATTCAACAATTAAACTTGCAGGGGTTTGGCAGCAGCACCATTTATATAAATTAAAAAACATGTGATGGGTCCCTACTCTGGGCCAGCAATCAAAAAGACTCAATCCTAACCACTAACTCTAATATGGAATGGTCACTAATAGCAAAGATGGATTCACACAGTATTTTCAGATGCATCTTCCTGCACCAAGCACAATTTCCCTTAAGACCAACCAGGGAGCAAACTCCAGACCTGGGGCTGAACTCTCTTTTTGTCTCTAGACCCACACAAAACTCCACGCTGACCACTTTGGAGCTCTGTGTCCCTCTTCCCAGTAGCTGACCCACACTTGGATATTTGAGTTTCACACACACACACATACACACCTGGAAAAAGTTGGCACAGATTTACTAGCTATGTCCCTTTCTTCCCAGATGGTACACAATTTTACTGTGTAAAATTAATAATAATACAAATTGTAGGGTGTGACCAAAGCAGCAAGACTTTCAGGAATGGCCACAGTGTCACTAAAACAAGCACAAGTACTCTCAAGATTTTAAAAGCATTCTCTAAAGGATCAGCCACAATGAAAGGTATTAAAATATTTAATGATAAATAATAAAACAGAAAACATGAGAATATTGAATACAATAAACAACAAAGTTTCAACCGCAGAGATATAAAAAAATAATACAATTGAATATTTTCCCACAGATTCAGAAAACAATACTAAACTATTCTCACTTAATGTCCCTGACTAAATGAATAATTATTGTCCCCTGACTATTTACTAAAGCAAGGCAAGCTGATGTGTGCTGAGTATTTCACCACAGCAAAAGCCAGATGATGTCTCTCTCTGTTTGTGTGGATGTGTGAGATATATATCCTGTCAAAAATGTTTTCTGTCAAATTCTAAAGTGCTGTTGTGAGGGTTCCAAAGAAACCAGATGCTGGTTAGAGGATGAAATCACCTCTGGTCACCTGACTTTGGTACAACACATACACAGAGTTATACTAAGATCTGTGGCAGCATCTGAAAACCATAACACAATTTCAAACTTTCCACCCTTCCTGAGTTTTCTGATAAACATACACATTTGATCAATTACAGCAATACAGCCTAATACTCATGCATACATTATTTCTGTCCAGTGGGACTAACTGTTGATGCATTCTTAACACAAGTAACTTTACAAATATATTTTAACTCAAGCATCTATACAAATCAGTGTGATAGTCCAATAACATAAAATTCTTTAGAAAACTCCAGCTAGCTATGCTGGCATATGTACATGTACTGCCCTACTCTCCCTAGCACAGATGACACTACTTCATACATTCACAGACCAAATAATACCATGAATATTCAAAACTAAGTACAGTTTTATGGCTGTACAATTCTTGGCTCTGTCACTGATATTACTCGGCTATTGCTCACAGCAGGAAATTGGTGTTGTTGACCTCAGAAATTGGCATTTATGACTGCTTTGCTTTGTTGTGAGCTTTGTAGTGTCTCAGGTTTACAGCAAAGTCAGAACTCGGCAAAACACTTCCATTCTACAGCAACGCTATCTTAGAGCCCCTGTATCACAAATACGTATTTTTAAAACATAGTTTGACACACTACATTAATTTTGTAGTTTGACAGACAAGTGCTCGGATAATAGCAAATGCTCAAAATATGGACTCATTGTAGGAGGTTGCTAAGGCTAGAGGTTTGCCCTTACAACAAAGTGTAGTAATTTTGCAGTTCATTATATTAGGCATGGTGTGTGTGTGTGTGTGTGTGTGTGTGTGTGTGTGTGTGTGTGTGTGTGTGTGTGTGTGTGTGTGTGTGTGTGTGTGTGTTTCTTCCCTAAACAGAAAGGACACATTCTGATGATTTTCCTTTCAAGGGGGGACACTTTCTGTTGAAGCAACGTTTGATGGACTGACATGGAACCCTGATATACCACCCATTTTGAATCTATTTAACTAAAATAACACATGATTGCTTTCTACTGGCAGTTACAGTGGATTAATAAGGCTATGAGCTGTTAAAAAAATGCTTCCTACACACAAGGTTTTCATTCCGTTTGCGGTCATTTGCCTACTATGTATCTCTGATGAGCAGGAGTGACCTTTGGTCAACTGGTGCCCTAGTCAAAAGGGCTCCACAGTGCCCCACCACCACTAGACAGTGCCCCCATCTAAGTCTACCTACACCATGCAGATTATTGGAAAAGTGCCCCTGTTAGAGTGGTGCCCTAAGTGGCCGCCTAGTTGACCTATACCTAAGGCCGGCGATGCTGACGAGTCATCTAGTCTCACAGTGCTTATGGATGGAGTCTGACAATGGTTCCTGTGGATCAATGCTCTACCCCAGTTAAAAAGCAGAAACAAATAAACAAGCAAACAACCTATATAATATGTAACCATTTTTTATTTCTATATTATCATTAGAATATCTGTGATGGTGTATGTTCTTCTGCTACATTTTTTCAATGAGCTTTTCTTGTAATTGCACCTTCCAGCCATCAAGCTTCCCTCAGTCAGACTAAAGACCATTCACTCCCCTATACTGGGCATCCCTTAGCAAAGGGAAAACAGCCAGCCTATGGGGTCTTCATTCAGGAAGGAAGCCATAAGAGTGGTTTGTATCCTTGCTGACATTCTGACAATGTGGATATATGTTACAGGCCCTATCCCTCCATTAGACAGTGGACATGTGACTTGTGTAGGGCCTGTTCTACTGCTCGTGGTGCAGTCCACCTTGACACTGCCAGAAATCACTAGTGCTGTAGATCAGACTGCCTCACTCCCCATAAGATATAGGAACTAGCACTGGTTGATCATTCTTATCGTCTTCAGCTGGTTCATACTTGGAGCACTATGCCCTCCACTTGTGAGTGAATGTTCCCATGTGCCCACATTGAGGAGTACTTTTGCATGTCTCTTGTATTCAAATGAGACACTGAGGAACTGTTGGGTTCAAGTTGTTTACTGTACATAAACACATCAGGAGTTGTAATTGGAACATATACTTAAGCTAAATGACTGACTCGTTACTTCAAACACGCTCACATGCGCATCTCCATTCATGTCTGCATTCAAGTCTATATCAGTTTGTTGAATAGTCTGTTCAGCAAATGACAATTTGTAGAACTTACTTGAGTGAAACTTCATTTTAGCGAACAATCGTTTCAGTGAAATTTTTCACAGGGAAAGGAAGTAGTTGGCCATCATCAGGAATTTGCTGCTTTTCCCACTGTAGTGTAATCTTGGAGTTGGTATATTTAGTTGAGGGGGGTGAAGTCCCTATTTTGCTGACTTTTAAAATGTGTAGTGTTTGTTATGGTCGGTAGCTGGTCCACTATTTTATTTCCCTGTGGAAAAATTAGCTGAAACGATCACTTGCTAAAATGACATTTCACTCAAGTGGGTCCAATGAATAGTCATTCACTGAACAGACTATTCAACAAATTGATATAGACCCTTGGATTCACTCTGACTGACTACACAAAATGGCACTGATCTTGCATGTGCTCAGTAATTTATATGCACATGCAATCTAGCTACAGTGGCTGACTAGGTTCAGGATACACACTGATCTACATCCTTCTTTAATTTGTTTGACATACAATACGAGCACAAGACATTTTACAAGCTAGATATCACATCAACATTTAACAACAAACTTGAACTCAAGTCCAAGTTGCTGTTATTTCAGATTGTGTCTGGAAATTCTACCCGATCTGGTCACATAAAAACTTTGACTGGGTTCAGCAACAGGGACAGTCTCTGGGGATTCTTTCTCAATTGGTACTTTGAGGATTGCATCAGGATTATTTGAAGAAAGTACACTGTCCCCTGAAATTTTAATGAGTGCAGAGTAGCTCTGAGAAATACAGTCTCTGGCACAGGCAATCTGCTACGTTACTAGTTCGGAGACTGGTAATATGTGTCTCTGATTCCTCCTGAAATCCATTCCTTCAGATTGTATGATGTAAGATCTCAGTTCTTCACAAATGTTCTTGACAATTCTCACTCAGTCATATCCTTTAGATGTTTGCATTCTCATGATCTCACTTTGTCTTAATGGTCTAAGAGGTTTGCTGGATTTATCGTGATACAACTTTTGTGACTGATGTTTTCTCAAAAGTTAAGCTTTGACCATTCTGTTGTTCTTCACATTTGGTACTAACAATTGTTTACTGATCAGAAGAGTTGTTCTAGTCTATGTAGACATCAATCTCTGAGCAGGTGAACTAAGCAATTTATCTCGAGGAGTATTTCTGAGATTAAGTACATTAAGAAAAACATCAGAACCGTCTCTCCTGGATTTCTCCAACAAACATTTTGCACTTTGAACTGCACACTGAGCTAATCCACTGGACTGTGGATACTCAGAACTACTAGTAACATGGACAAAGTCCCAAGACTCAGCATAAATTCTTGAAATGCTGATTTTAAAATGTGCACCATTGTCAGAAATGACTTTGTGCTGACTACCATGGACAGAAGAATGTCTCTTCAGTTTCATACTGGATGTTAAGTTAGGAAGAAGGTCAATTTGTAACCAATTTGAAAAAGAGTCTTCTTCTTTCAGCTGCTCCCATTAGGGGTCGCCACAGCAGATCAACTGTTTCCATTTCTTCCTATCCTCTGCATCTTGCTCTGTCACACCAACCACCTGCATGTCCTCTCTCACCACATCCATAAACCTTGTCTTAGGCCTCCCTCTTTTCCTGTTACCTGGCAGCTTCATCCTTAGCATCTTTTTTCCCAATGTACTCTGCATCCCTCCTCAGCACATGTCCAAACCATCGTAATCTTGCCTCCCTGGCTTTGTCTCCAAACCTTCCAACCTGGGCTGACCCTCTAATATACTTATTCCTAATCCTGTCCATCCTCGTCACACCCAGTGCAAATCTTAACATCTTCAACTCTGCCACGTCAAGCTCTGACTCCTGCCTTTTTGTCAGTGCCACTGTCTCCAACCCATATAACATAGCTGTTCTCACTACCCTCTTGCAGAACTTCCCTTTCACTCTTACTGGTACTCGTCTGTCACAAATCACTCCTGACACTCTTCTCCACCCACTCCATCCTGCCTGTACTCTCTTCTTCACCTCTCTTCCACACTCACCACTACTCTGAACTGTTGATCCCAAGTACTTAAACTCATCCACCTTCACCACCTCTACTCCCTGCATCCTCACCATTCTTCTATCCTCCCTCTCATTCACACACATATATTCTGACTTAGTCCTGCTGAACTTCATTCCTCTTCTCTCTAGAACATATCTCCACCTCTCCAGGGTCTCCTCCACCTGTTCCCTACTCTCACTACAAATCACAATGTCATCTGCAAACATCATAGTCCATGGGGACTCCTGTCTGATCTCGTCTGTCAACCTGTCCATCATCATTGCAAATAAGAAAAGGCTCAGAGCTGATCCTTGATGTAATCCCACCTCCACCTTAAATGCATCTGTCACTCCCACCGCAGACCTCACTGCTGTCACACTGCCCTCGTACATATCCTGTACCACTCTTACATACTTCTCTGACACTCCTGACTTCCTCATACAATACCACAACTCCTCTCTAGGCACCCTGTCATATGCTTTCTCTAAATCCACAAAGACACAATGCAACTCCTTCTGACCTTTACTGTACTTCTCCATCAACACTCGCAGAGTAAACATCACATCTGTAGTGCTCTTTCCTGGCATGAAACCATAATGCTGATCACTAATCATCACCTCCCTTCTTAACCTAGCTTCCACTACTCTTTCCCATAACTTCATGCTGTGACTGATCAGTTTAATCCCTCTGTAGTTACTACAGCGATGCAAATCACCCTTATTCTTAAAAATCCGTACCAAAACACTTTTTCTCCATTCCTCGGGCATTCTCTCACTTTCCAAGATTTCATAAATTTGAATAAGAGTCTAACACTAAGTAATGTTGACCATTCTGTTCAAAATATCAGTAGCAACTGTCAGCCATGGTAATTCAAGAATCTGATTTAGCTGAATTGTTTTTTTTTTGCTGGTGTGGTTTAGTACTGTTGCAAATGGAACAGGCTAGAATTTCCTTCTCTATATCTTTTGGCATAGAAAATCAAAATACTATGCCTCTTGCCCTTCTTTTAGTAAAATCAGTACCCGAGTGACCATGATGCAAAATTTTGATATATTCCTATTGTAAATCTGAAGGAATTATCACTTCAGGATCTTTCATGACAAGTCCATCTTCCATCATGAGCTCATCTCTGCAGGGAAAATACTTCTGCATGTCAAGTGGTAAACTAGTTTGTCATGTTAGCCATCCTTGACTGATAACAGGTTTCAGCTTCTGCAGCATTGGGTCTGAAGCTGTATGATTTCTGAGTTCATCAAGACATGATGAGGAAACATTTTTAACTTCCATGACTTCAAAGTCTGCTTTCTTATTATCATGCTGTTCTGCTGTTTGTCTGGGTGCTCTTGACAAAGTGTCAGCAAGGTATAGCTATTTACCCTTAGTATAGACAATATTGAAATTGTACTTTTGCGATTTTAACATCAAGAGTTGCAAGCATGCTAGGGCTTTATGTATTAGCTTTTTCAGGATTGTCACCAGAGGTTGGTGATCAGTCTCAATTTCAATAGGTTCACCAAAAATATAATCACTGAACTTCAAACATGCGAACACTACTCCTAGCTCTGAAAGAACTAAATTGGCTTGAACTCACACAACACCTAAGCCTAGTACAGCTGTCTTCTGCACATAAAATTATATATACACCTGATATCTGCCCAGCCCTCAAATCTGTCCTAAAACCCTACATACCTACAAGAGCCCTTCACTCTGAAAACAAACAACTCCTAACAGTCTACTTTCCAAACAAAAGAGCTGGACATTGCTTATACTCTCATGCCACCGCCAAGCTCTAGAACTCTCTTTCAAAAGATATTACTACCATTGAGAGCTTTAACAACTTCAAACACAGCTTAAAAAAAAACGGTACTTACGTATTATCGCAACCAGAATTTCGTGGCAATACTGGTTGCTTGCCGATCATGAAATATGGTTGTGAAAGTGGTTGAAATGGAAAACTGTGTGTTTTCTTTACCAAAACAGATTGTTTTCCGGATTGCTATCAAAACAAAGTACAAGACATATTGTTGTTGTTTCTTCATGATCTGTACTGGCAGCATGTCGCTTCTTGCAAGGCTGCCCAGCGAACATTCCATTTTTGTGTCAGCCAATGCTGTCAAATAACGGTCATGCATTGATTTGGTTATCGCAGATGTGCCACTTCTATACTGTGAATCCTATAAGACAGTATATTGCAATTGCTGAAAATTCCCAAACCACATACAAAAGCAAATGCAGGCAATAAGCAATGAACATCGTTACGACAGTAAGGAAATCAAAAATGACTTCAGTAGTATTTTTGGCCCAACATGCCACCATCGCAAAACCAAATGAACTCAGTGCTGCCAACTTCTTCCTTGGAAAAGGAACCCTCAACCTTCTGTCAATATAACCCACCCTCACTTTTCAAAAGCATTACTTATGGCAATTTCACACTGCAATGTTTGTTTTCAAGTATGTCTACACATTTTTAAAAAAGGTATTACTTTTCCAAATGTTATTTCCTGTGTCTGTGTTTTCCTTCTGTGAAGGATTCCTTCCTCAAGCTCCAAACACTGCATTCATCAGCAAGGCAGCTTGCACAACAGTTAAAGTGTGAGTCTGTAATACATGCAAAACATAAAGAGGATTTCTGGCATTTTTTCTGCTCCTGCAGGTAATCTATAATTTTTCAAATGCAAAACAGACTGATTCGCACCTTACAGTGTTTCATGCAGTCGTTCCTATTCAAGTATGGGAATTTCGCAACCGCGAAAATCTGGTTGCGATAATATGTAAGTATCAAAAAAACATTTTCTATGTCATCAGACCTGCCCCTGCTCTTTCCCTAAAAGGTGAACTCCATTCACTCTAAGGGCTTTCCTTTCTATCCCTAAAACAGGAAATTCATCTACTAACCACTAACATATTGGACTAACAGACTTTCCACATTTCTACACCCTTAAGTTTCCCATCCTTCAAAGCATCCACTTGCATGTAATGTTCTGATCCTCATTCTTTACCTTACTTCTGATGTATATTAAATAAAAAAAGTTTGTAATCTACCACTTTACTTTAATTTAGTACATGTTTTATTATTTTACCTACCTCTTTGTACTTATTTTGTATTTAGTATTAAATTATTATTAAGTGTGTGCTTTAATACTTGTTTTTTTATCTTGTTCATGTAAATTGTCTTAACTTTCATGTATCATTTGGAGCTTTTCTCCCCGGGCCTCCGCTGAAAATGGGTTCCTGACCCAGTCAAACTTTCCCAGTAAACAAATGTTAAATAAATAAATAAATACGGCCAATTTGTGCATACTGCATTTCAGTTTGGGTTAAATTTCTGGATGCATAGGCTACTGGTATGTCTTCCTGAAGACATGCTACTCCAAGACCATGCCTTGAAGCATCACACAAAAGAGATGCAGATTTGTGAACATCATAATAGCTCAATGTGGGTAAACTGACAATTTTCTGTTTCAGTACGACAAACCAGAAAAAAATGTGTTCCAGTGCACGTTGAAGTACTTCACTGGCAGAATTTATCCCAAATGGCATTCTCAAGAATCTCTATCTACCACATGGTGTGCTGAAAGTGGTTAACAATGAAGATATGTAATCCAGTGAAATTTGCAAAAATGAACTTTTTGCATCTAAGGCAGAAAAAACAGTGGCATGTGGCATGAGAGCGGCTATTTCTTCGACTGTGCGCATCTGATGATGATGACATTTAAGCATTTTGTTTAAATCTCTTGGATCAATACATATTGAAATATCATCTGAGCTTTTCTGATGAGCTACGACCATGGAAGATACTCATTCAGTAGGTTCGTTTACTGAGGTTATTACACCTAAATTCATCATTTTGTCAAGCTCTTACTTTGCTCTGCATTGCTAGAATCTTCTTTGCTGGTCTGACAACTAAGCTTACTTCATGGTTTAATTTCATGGAATATGTGACTGGAAGTTTGACAAGCTCCTCTTTGAAATTATCAGCATATTCACTAAAAATATTCTGTGTAAAACTACAGTGGTTGTTCAGACATATGGTGGACCTCTTTATTGAATGAAATCAGTCCCATTCTCAAGCTGTCTTTGAGGCCTAACAATGACTGCACGTGTCTCTTGACTATGTAAAACTGCAAGTCATAGTTGTTCCTGGCAGAATGGCATGTAAAAACTACTGCACCATCAGTTTGAATCTCTTCACCACCATAAGCAACTAGTTTTGCACACTTTGCTGAATCAAGTTTCTCATCAGCATAAGGCTCTACAGGTTTCCCATTAATTTGTATAGTGCAAAATATTTTACTCTTTACAGACAACTGATAATGTACTGTGTTAACTGTTTCATCAATAATAAAAAGTTTGGTCACAGCTGTCTATTTGATCTACTTGCTTCTTTGGATGCTCTCTTTTAATATAAGTCTGTGACACTTTGGACTTACAAAGCATTTGAAATGATTCCACTTTTTACATTTGTGACATTGCTGACCAAAAACTAAGCACTTCTGTCATTTAGGTTCATGACTGCCTCCACAATTGCAACAGTTAACAATAAGTTTGGCTGTCATGCCCTTTGGTTTATATCTCTTTTTCATCTTAACTTTATGTTGTACACTATCAACATTCACACTGGCAGACACTACATGCATGTTTTTCTCATTCGTAAGCATATACATGTGCTTTTCTGTAAGCTCGTGTATTTGACAAACATCTATGGCTTTGCTCAAAGTTAATCCTCTATCTCAAAGCAAAATCTTTCTCACTGCATCATTATTAACACCACACACAAGACGGTCTTTCATCAGCTCATGTCATAAATCACCAAATCTGCATGTTTTTGCTTTATTTCTCATGTCAGTAATATATGCTGCTATAGTTTCACTAGGCTTTTGATTTCTTGTGTAAAATGTGTGCTCTTCCATTGTAATATTCATTTGGGGGTTACACATTTCTCTAAATTTATGTTTTAAGCACTCAGGGTCTTCCTGCATTTCAGCCTGTATCACAATATGGTGGGTCTCCCCTTCCCCTGCATACATGGCAGTTGCATACACACATGATGGGAAGGTGACCTAAGGGGGGAGAAGGCCCTAAAATAGTAAGGCGTTTGATAATTGGCTTAAAGCTTAAAATAAGGGGCAGTTAGCTTAGTACTAACCTATGAACCTATGAGTGCTCCCTCTCAATGGCTTCCAAGCCAGCTAAATTGAGAAGTTCGAATGCCTTTGTACATGCTTCTTTATCAGAAATGCAGCCTGTATGAAAATATCATATTCTTTCTGAAATACTCTCCAGTTCTCAGTATTATTGTTATCAAACACCAGTGGTCCAGGTCTACAAAATCCCTCTGCCATAACAACAAAATATGTTTGAATATAAACATAGACCAGGTACTTGTAATTATGCCAGCTGCACAATAATCTCTCTGAAAAGACTTTATTTTAACACTGCTAACACTGCGAACACTCCAAATACTTTGGTTACTTTGAAAATTTTAGTTAATGTGAAAAAGTAGCACACTGTGGAAAAAAATGCTGCCGTTTTAGCCTTTTTGTACATTTTAAGCAATTTCCGAAGTGTTTTAAACATTTATGTAATTATTTTGAATACTTTGATCATAATGTCGCTATTTCAGACATTTTGTTTATAGTGGTAATTATTTTGAATGTTTTGAATGCTTCGCCACACATTCAGCAACTGAAAAATCATTGAAATAGTTTAAGTCCCTTTGAATAACTGCTAACCTGTTTGCAAGTTCACTCCTATATATTTCTCCACTTTTAACTTTGTGCCTCATGGTTTGCAAGTTGCTTCAACTTCGGATCCCATTCTGACACCATGCCACATGTCTTTTGTATTCAAATGAGACATTGAGGCACTGTGATGGGTTCAAGCTGTTTATTGTACATAAACACATCAGGAGCTGTAACTGGAGCATATACTTAAGCTAATTAACTGACTCGTTACTTCAGACACGCTCGCACGTGCATCTCCATTCGTGTCTGCATTCAGTCTGACTGACTAGACAAAATGGCATTGATCTTGCACATGCTCAGAAATGTTTATGCACATGATATCTAGCTACAATGGCTGACTAGGTTCAAGATATACACTGATCTACAAGTACCACACATGAAACTTGGTGGCCAAATACCACCACATGATCATCCCTTGTGCTGCCACCTTTCCCTTGAAAGACTGTGGGACTGAAAAGTTCCAGTCCACCCCATCTCCCCCCTAGTTGGGTACTCCAATCCTCCACATGTCAGCTCCAACAGACATCTGATCCAATAATCAAACCCAGGTCAGAGTCATGGCTTTATCACAGTATGTTAATGGAGCTAGATATTCTAGTGTTACATTTCATAGTCATTTTGGGCAAAAGGATACTTTTTCAAAATATCTTTGTCAGTTGAATATATTCATATGCAAGTTTTCACCAACTGTAACATGTAATGTGCTTTATAATAACTAATTTACTTATATTAATAACATGCATGTAATAAATGGAATTGACTGGTCACCATGTTCTGTTTTATATGTCTGATGAAACCTTAAGTATGAGTGAAAGCAGCATCTTCTTTTGAGCTGGCCAGCTCCATGGCAGAGACGTATGGAACCCTGTCTGTGGCTCATACAACCTGGGTCCGAATGTTGACCTAAGTGGTAGAGGAACCAGCTGAAGAGGATATGAATGATTCCTCTATCTTAGGGGGAGTGAGGTAGCCTGATCTGCAGCACTAGTGATTCTTGGCGGTAGCAAGGTGGATTGCATCAGGAGCAAAGGAACAGACCATACACAAGGCAATGCCAAGCAGTGCTTTGCATTGTAGCTGGAGTAACATACATGTGGAAGAATGTACATATAAAGGGACCAACATTGCATTCCAATCTTGCCAAAAGCAGACAGCAAGCCATAATGAGGAAGTGGGTTAGAGATTAAATAAAATAACTCCAAGAATGGGTAACAACCTCAAAGGAATATGGAGTTCACAGCAGACACCAGAGCTGGGTTATGGTCACCTAGGGCCCTAGGCAGAGTAAGGGATCAGGACTCCCCCAGCCAGGCCCCCCCAGCCTTCACTCCCCTACAGCCAACCCCCCCAAGCCAACACCTTGCCTCAGCTTGCCCAGTGCCCCTATTCTTGACCATCTTTTTCTAGTTACCATAAACACTATTCAAACTTGTCAGTGTACATACTGTTTTCTTTTTACTTCTACAATGGCTACAAATATTTGGATTTAATTCAAAACTTTAATTTCAAATTTTACAGCACAAAACTGATAGCCTTTTGCTAAACAAAACACTACAGTCTTACAATGACAACAGACTTAGCATGAACAACAATAAACTTCTCTGTCCCTGAAACTCACATTCATTGAAACCTACATTAATAGAAAAGCCATCTGTCCAGTAGTGGATTAAGTGTACCTTTGAGCTACTTTCAAACGATGGGTAACCAGCACACATTTTCTGTCCATGCAAAAATGCATGTGTTTTTTGAGTCACCTTCCTGAGTGTATTAAATTATATTCCTTGTATAACACAGCACCAGTTGCTAGTGTGTGTTTTACATTTGTAGTTTTAAACATTTTTCCAAGAAACAATAAAGCAAAACATATGAACCAATAATGACAAAACTACCCATTTCAGAATATTTTAGCTATAAAAAACAACTCAAACAGCTGTCATAAATCTACCAATATCAGTCAATATGCAAAATAATTGTACATTAAAAAGAACTGTGACTAATGAAGAGGATGCTCCTGGAAAACAAGTTTGCATTTCAGTGCTTCTTGCCCTTGAAGAATAAATTGTCTATGTTACATTAAAAAAATGGTGTACTGGTGATATGCAATAGGGAATGGCTTGCAAACTGACAACAGGTTCATGGTTACTAGACATCTCGCCAAAAGCAGGACACACTCAGGAGTGCATATGCTGCACAGTAGTGTCAGCAATTGATTTAGCTGGTGTGAGAACATAGGTTCATAGGTTCATAGATTAGTACTAAGCTAACTGCCCTTGTGAGCCATGAGACTCAAACCCTGCACCTTGTGTTTGTAAGGCAAACACCTTAACCATTAGGCCACCCTCCCAACCCACAGCCTTCTGTACCAATAGCACACATGTGACCTGTTGCACCACTGACACTGAGCAATGCAGTCCTGAAAATCTGACTGACATTAACAGACTGCAATCTTTAGTGTACCTCTCAACCAAACTCAAGAAATGTGTACAAAGCCTAAACTAATATGTAGACAAAGGCCCAAAAATAGGGACAGATTTTAAATATTGCTCGTCTAAGCTTAGAAAGCTGCCATCATAACAGGTTTTATGTTACAATGCCTTTTCTGAAGGATATAAAGTCTGAAACTCAAATGTGTGTCATTATTTAGTGACTTC
The DNA here is from genome assembly GCF_019279795.1 of Protopterus annectens. NCBI lineage: Eukaryota > Metazoa > Chordata > Ceratodontiformes > Protopteridae > Protopterus > Protopterus annectens. The sequence goes on from NC_056726.1 coordinate 1,263,953,416, forward strand.
AATAGTCAGTGATTTGGATCACATGATCATAGGAGGTTACTAGGCTATTGGTCCTGAGGCCCTTATAAGCCTAGCCAAGAGTTTAGCACATGTTTAGACAAGTCAGCAACCAGATCCTCTGTCCAGCAGGGACACAGGTGGAATCCCAGGAGGGGATTTTCTGTTTCCCATCCAGTTATCCAGGTTGCGCTTAAAAAGGGATAATGAGGTGCTCTGCTTGACATAGTGAGGGAGTCTATTCCACAGATAGGGGAGTCTCTGGGACACAAATCCGTCCTGCCAACAAGTCCTATTGATATCTCAGACCAGGTTGAGGTCACGCGTATGAGTTGATCGAGTGGAGCTTGACTTACAGATATGCAGCAGTCCCATCAAGGCGAGGTCTGAAATTGCTTTGTATGTCAGACAGAGGTCACCTCTGAGGAGTCTGTATGAAACTGAGAAGAGGGACAGGGCTTTTAGCCTATCTGTGAATGCTAGGTGTTTTGAGGCCCTGGATTCTCCTGGTGAGGAACCCCTGTGGTCTCTCCAGGTGCTGCATGTGCTTTGCGAGGTACATGCCAAAGGGGGCACTGTACTCAATAATTGACGATTTAAGGGAAGAATACAGGGATTTTATGACCTCTTTGTCCCTGGATGAGATACCCTTACTTATGAGGTGGGCCATGTAGAAAGCTTTCCATACAACAGAAGCATCATGGTGGTCAAAAGTCAGGTTGCTATCAACCTGGGTACCCGAATTCCTCACTACTGGTTGTATACTTAGGACACTGTTATTAATTTGATAATATGTGGGGACGTCACTCTCCCCAAAGGGGATGATGATGCATTTTTTGACGTTCAGCTTGAGGCCATGTTTCTGGCACCAGTCAGTTGTTTGGGTGAGACCCTCTTGGTGGATGTCCACATCACTTGGGGAATTGATGACTGCGCCCAGCTTGCAGTCATCTACAAACTTGGTCAGCCATAGCCCACTGGTTTTGGCCTGCACCTCAGAGAAGTATATTCCAAATAATAGGGGCACCTAGACTAATCCCTGGTGTATGCCACTTGTTTTGGGTCTACTGCTTGAGGTGGCTTCTCCTATTTTGATCAGGTGGGTTCTATCAGTGAGCCAGTTTGCTACCCATCTGGTAACATATGGATTGATGCCTAGTTGAGAGAGTTTATCTACTATGCCCGAGTGGAGAATAGTGTCAAAGGATTTGGCCAGGTCAAGGTAGACAGTGTGCACCATCTTCCCCTCGTCCATGCCTTTGGTGACTGTTGCCAGAAAACCACAAACTTCATGAGGAACAGACCAAAACCATCAGGCAAAAATCTGGACAGTTCAGTGATCAACAAAAACAAAATAAGAAAGAAAATGAAAAGAGACCTCGCAGCTGGCAGATGGTAGTTTGTGGGGAGGTTTAAGGTACTTGCATGTTCTCAATAATTAAATGGTCAAGGTTTGACCCTGAGCAAAGCCACTTGACTAAACAGTGCCCTTAACTGAGGCATTACACACACACACACACACACACACACACACACATTTACCTGCTTGTATATCTCCCACCATCATGCATGCCTTACTGCACCCACCATCATCTGTTTGCTCTCAGAACAAAATGGGGGCTTGGTCTCCTGTGTGCAGTTTTATAAGTTAATCAATCAGGGCTTGTTATCTCCCCCTTTACAGTAAACATTGACATACATTTCCTGCACAGTTTGACATTTGGACAATGTCCTAATGTTGAAGTTTCCAGGGCTTACAGAAGTTCTCTCCTGTTGGGAGAACTTCAACAAGGTCCTAATGCTTGCCGTGTTCATCTGGGATTACAGAAGGTTTCTTACCAAAGTTTTATTTATTTATTTTTTTGTTATAGTTAAAAAAAACAACAGACAACGTGACTCTCGGTCAACTACCTGGGTCACCTAGTGCTGGATCTGGCTCTGGCAGACATGGAGAAAAAAAAACACCAAGAAAATCAGTTTACATTTTGTGAGCAGTTGAAGAATAAAGGGGAATCGTGTGGATATTTGTTGGGTTGCTGCTAAGTTTTGGCTCAAAGTTCTTTTTTTTTCCTTACTAAGCAGTTTTAAAGCCATAACATAACAGAACTAATATGGAGTCAACATTCTGCCTTTTGTAGTAGAATGATGCATCTAACAGCATGTTAAGCATCTGTGTACTTTTTGCCCCAAGGATATGAATGTATTCATGCATCTTCTTCCACAAGAATGAGAATTTTCTTGCATCTCAAGTAAGTTGATGAGAAACGTTAAAGATAGGCATATGTATACTTTTTATTTTTTAACTAACTTACATTTGAGTCTCTTTTTTAAGGAAATTCAATTTTAAACTTTAAGAAGCAATTTCATGTAGCAAGCTGTTTTGCAACCCATGTAAACTGACAAAAAAATCCAATGTAAACTTGGTACTTTATTAGAAATGTATAAGAACTGCATAACATTCTACTCTGCAACAACTATGGATGGTGCAGTGGTGCAACAGTTTGCATTGTCACCTCACAGCAAGAGGTTCTCCGCTTCAGTTCTCTGTTGCAGTGCCTTCTGTGTGGAGTCTGCATATCCTCTTTGCGTTCACATGGGTTTTCTCCAGGTGCTCCGGTTTCCTCACACATTATAAAGACATGCCTGTGGAGCATTTCTCCCTAGGCCTCTGCTGAAAATTGACTCATTCGAAGTCAGACTTTCCAGGTAATCAAATGTTAAATAAATATAACTGCGTATGAACTTTATAAAGTTTTTCTACTATGTAATCTCAACATATACTATGAAGCTTTTCTAATCTATTTACATGATGTCTGGTGCGGAAAATGTAATTGTCTTTCTTTGAACTATCTGAAGTCCATTTATGTCTTCACCATGTCTCATTCATGCACTGTGTGATGTACTGATAGCACTATGTAAGTAAGTAAGTAAGTGGCTGCTCATTATGGCTTTAACCATTTAAGTACAGTATACTGTAGATGTGGCTTTACACAGCAGTCAACCACACGGGAGTCTAAATATCAAAAGTCACACTATAATTCTTTTCTCACTCAATCTTTTTTAACAAAATAACCTGCAGTTTCAACAAGTAAACCATGCCTGCAAATGAAATGGAATACAAGACTATGTTCATGGGAAGGTGATGACATCCCTTTTAAAAGCATTCTTTGCTGCACTCCGTGTTTGTTCACTGTTAGACTCTGTCTTTCCTCTTTCGTGACTGCTGCTTCTCTTACAACTATGTAGAGTCATAATCTTTTTTTTTTAAACTGTTTGTCATACATGTTGAGATGAAGCCATCATGACTTAGACCTTTTTCTCATTCTTACCAAAGTCTTCTACATCTGAACATACGATGATTTCAACGGAAGAACCTTCTTAGTCTGGCCACAGCTCTCAACCTTCCATCTCCAGAATGTGGAAGACTATCTCTCATAATGTTGTGCAAATGGACAAAATGTAAACCACTTACTAACAGCTTACTAACAACTTTAATAGGACGCTCTCATCATGATTAAAATGTGTTACTTTACATTTTAAAAAGTTATTTGAATGTA